>NW_019386845.1:0-19028 GCF_000671375.1 Centruroides sculpturatus | reverse complement strand
GAATTAGTCTAGAATCGGTTAATTTTATAGAAGAAAACCTTTCGAACAGCCTTATTCCGTAAAGTTCCCACCTATCGGGCTGCTATTGGCTCATGTATTTAATCATTCCTATACTGTAAAATTCGATTAGCGTGGAACGTATCTAAGCGTTATAGGGGGAGTCTACTGTAAATATATTTTTAGGACTCATTATTATTATACAGTGTGTCCTATAAGGTCTGTTCATCTTTTGCTGATCAACAGACTGACTTACAGGACACACTGTATGACATAGGACTTTTTTTTGGTTGAGTTATGTTGATCGTTGTTTTTTCATGTATGTCAATGGCATGCTTTTACATGTAAAGCATGGTACTGAATAAGGAGGAATGAATTCAAGTTATTTTGATAGTGGGGATGCAGTCGGGGAGAAGTTGCCGAAGAGTTTAACAGGTTTAAGCATCCAGGCTTCTTGCCAATCACACACATTGAACTGGATGCTGCCTGTTATACTATTTGGCAACTTCTTGCTGACTGCAGGTTTCCACCACCAAAATAAATTGAATTTGTTTCTCCTTAGTCCAGAGCTTTATATGTAAAAGAATAAACGAAAATCAATATAACTCCTATGGTTCCAGACTTATGAAACACCTTGTATATAAAACAATATCATAGGCTATCTGATTTAATTCCTCCTTGCTTGACAATTGACAAATAATTCTTGAAATCTAAATTATTTTAATGTTTTTCTATGAATATTTAAGAACATAGTTATTCTCTGATATATAAACCAGGATTTTTTTTTGATGAAATCAAATCTTCCAAATGTCACTGCAGTGAATTTACATTAGGTCCTAATGGCACGTAACGTATATGATTTCGATTTATTATCTGACTTTTTCAATCATCCTTTCGGTCTATCGCCGATCATCCTTTTTTAAATTAGCTTTCTTTTAATATTTACTCTAATTAAAGTACAGTATATTCATTTAATTTATTTAAATATCGTTATTTGAAATCTAAAACGTTGGCACGCGGGTTCAAAAAGGTTCGCCACCCCTGTATTAGGAGATACAAACATTTCTAGATTATTCTTATAAAATTTAAATTATGCAGAAGTTCTGTGGATTATTTATATTATTTATATACTGAATGATACATCAGAGTAAAGTATAATACATATAGTGATACAAATTCTACACTTAACTAGCCTTCAGTTATGATTAGAACTTCTTTATAAAAGGAGAGATGAACTTCAATCAACAACTAGGGACATTGCTAAAAATTTGTTTTCATTTTGTTTCGACCATATCTTAACGAAATTCAAAACAACATATTTATTAATCCTGTTTTTTAAGCAAAATATTGTTGATGGATACATTCTACTTTGAACCTGTGATCACAGTACGACTAACCGTAATGGCTCATTCAATATATTGAATAATGCAGCTTTATACTTATTTATAAATGATTATTCTGTTCCTCGGATTATATAGAGGCGTAGAAACGACCGCATTTGGAGAGGTGTCAGTGCAGGATCACTTTCCATAAAAAGTGAATGTTAAACTTATTGTAAGGAAATGACATGAATCTGGATTTTAATTTATTGATGAAATTCTACTCAGTTCCATTTACAAAAATTATTGTGTTAATACTATAGTAAATTGATGCCTTTATCAAGTGGCCTTGCCTTTATTAACCAACATAGACTTTATCATGGTTCGTAGCTTCCAGCTGATCATAATTTTCGCAACATGTTACAAAATCAAAGTTCTTTTATTCACTACGCAACGATTTGGCTGAAAGTAAACAGCGAAAACGTTTGTGATGTAACATATATACCAGGTTATAAAAATATGTTGCAACGCCTGTGATGATAATTTGATTAAAATTTGTATTTACTATAAAAAACTCAAATGTGAACGGAAAACCATAACACCCATCTCTACAAGATATATCTCTATGTATATCCTGTGAAAAAAATGCCAAAATCCGTGGATGCTCAAGTACTGTACTTTATATACAGTATTAATAAAATAGCAGTGTTTGCATATAACATATGCACATCTCGCAAACTTTAAATTACCATTAAATTACGTAGCATTTACATTGTATTAGGTATTATACATGTTATGGTTATTATTAATGGTTATTATACAAGCTTTTGGGCTGCAATTTGAAAAAAATTGTAGACTTATAAATTCCCTACTGTCGTCCGTCCGGCTGTCTTTCCTTAATCTCGGGAAAGAAATTAGATAGATGAAATCCGAGACTAGATATGGAAACCTTAGGGGCAGGTGGCCCTATTGATTATACATGAACTTCCGGTTCAAACTGGAAGTCATGTTATTTCAATTCAAAAAATTTTCCTTGAAAGCAGTTAATCGGCACGACTCTATTGTTAAAGGAAAGTATGATGCACAGGGGCAAAACACTACTAATTTGAGGTGGAGAGCATATATTTTAAATGAAATAAATTAAAAATTGCAGCCCGTCATTGTGACGATCTCACAATAAATAATTTAGTACGTTTCGGATATATCTAGTGTAGTTTGTTCAAAAGAATGTCATTTTCTTGATTCATTTCTATTTTGTGCAGAAGTAGAAAGTAAAAGTCATGCCAAAAGACTGAATGATCATTGTATAATTATAATCAAGGTGAATTCAAAGAATTTATTACATATAAATTTAAAAAAATAGGAATTTAGTGTTTTAACAAGAACTTTTCCTTTACTTTTTCTGGTTGTTATGCGTACTTACTGTAATTAACAGGGGAAAGTATTCGAATCGTACCAAATTTGACCTTCCGAGTTTATTGCAAATCTCCACGTTTTGAGACCTGAACCAAAAATAGTAAAAAAGAAAAGGCGATAAATTCCGTTGATGTGTGTGTGTGTGTTGGCATCTATTTCGTTTAATATCTCAGGATGGGGTAAAGACTAAGAAACGAAATTTGGCATGGTGGCTTTTATATGAGGAGCATTAATGCTATTAAAGTTTGGTAATGAAAGGTTGAAGAGTTAGAGAGATAGAGAGGGTGATCAGATGTCGAATGGGGTCGAACTTAATAAAGATATTACTTGTTTTCAGCATTTACAGTTTTTTTATTATTAATTATTTATTATTATTATTGTTATATTTTCACAAAATTATGGAAATAAAATTGTAAAAATAATAATAAAAAGCAGAAATTAACACTTTCAGCAAGAGCTGCATGTAACCAGAGTCGGTAGATTAACGTTAATCTACCGACTCTGATGTAACTCAAAAAGAGTCTCATGCGGCTCTTGGAGCTACATTTACCCATGTCTACTATAATCATTTACACATCTAAAATTACAGATGATATTATCGGTTAAATTTTCCTTTTAATCTTATTTTAGCGATTGAAGGCGGACCTCAAAAACGGACCTCAAAAATTCAAAATAATGAAACATCGTACGAATAAAATGTATTATTGTAAGAAGAATATCACTAACTTGTAAAATACGCGAAATTATGCATAATAAAACAATAAAAGGCAAGATGTACTCGCAAGACCACTGAACCAAACAAACTGACATGCACACAGATTTCTTAGAAAACTAATAATATAGATTATTATTGAAAGTACACTTCCATTCACTATGATATCAAACTCGTTATGAAGACGTACAATGAAAAAAAGACCCTTGAAACAGCAAGAAGAAATAAAATATTCAGTAATTTGCTTGTAACAACTATTTATTGAGGTAATCGCTCGTACACTGTAATGAAAGCGATTACCTCAATAAACGGCCATCTTAGATTTTGACCGTGATCCATGGAGGTCATCGTCGTGCCATCTCTATGTAATAATTATTGTATGCATAAGAATATAATTACTATTAAAAATTTTATCGTAGAATAAATTATGTTTCAGAATTCGTTATATAAAATTTAAATTTATGTTTTTATTTTTTCAAATTTTTTACAAATAAATTCAGCGTTATCATCTCAAATTTTTGAGTTTATAACGGTTGATTAATTTGGTCATAATTTGGCTAGTTAAATATATAAATATAAAGTAATTTCGCTAAAGGTATGCGATTAAGTCGCCATCTTGTAGTAAATTTAATAATTAGAGTTAAATTAATTAATATAATTTATAATTGTTTAGAGAGAGTTGAAAGGCACACTTAGCTGTATTAAAGCTGTACTTAGCTGTATTAAAGCCGCTTTACTAGGCAACGCGCCTGTACAGTTAATGTTAACAATACAGTTAATATATCTGTTATTTTGTCTGTCTGTTTCCACTGTAATCATTCTATTCTTTTTTTCTTCTGAAAAAATGATCTGACAAGATTCATTTAAAAGCTATTTCATTCTGTCACAATTTGTTTCTATTTTTTTCTAAGTATGTTACCATAGAAAATTCGATTACTCTAACCGACTACAACATTTACAACGTCATTATAATTCGAAACGCTTTATTAAGAGCGTTAATTAATCGTAAAAGTAGAATATATTTTTTAAAATGGGTCAAAATTTAATGAAAATTAATTTGTGACGCGTTTTATCGATTATCCTTAATATAAAATAGCCTATATTTAAGTAACAGTAAAATGGGTTTAGACCTATAGTTTTTTGTTACACTAAATTGGGTAAAATGGATTTATATAGTTCTTTGTTATGCTCTAAAACTCTTCATAAAGTTAGAAATTTATAAGAAAAGATATAAAAATAAAATTTAGACGTTTTATAACGAAGTATACTTTATTTTTTTACGGATAGCATCGAATCTCCCAAGAACGGCACCACTAAACAGTGACCATTTTTTCAGGAACGTTCCTTTTAAAATGCTCAAAAACACATAAAAAAGAAGCAAACATGTCCTTAATATAGAATTTTTATAAGTAAATGTACTGTAAAAGGTGATCATAATTAATTAAAGAGTAGGCGTCAGAGCTTTGTAGAAAGAACTGTTGGGAAAATGTCAGCCAAATTTGGTATAAATACTGTCCTGAGTATGAGGTTTCAATTTTCGGAAAAAAATTATACTTCAAAATTCAGCCGCTAGGGAGAAATTTTGCGCTGTTATATCTATAATGTGCATATCTAACATATTCTAACGAATGACTTTTTATCCGTCAAAGAATTGTGAAACTCCTTTTATACGCGAAATACGTTAGAAAACGCACGTAATATGGATAGCGGTGCAAGATTTTGTGCTGGCGGCTGAATTTTTAATTAAAATTGATTCTCAAAAATGGAAATCGCATACTCAGGGCAGTATGAATACCAAATTTGGTTAAGACTTATCCAATAATTATTTCTACAGAGAACTCAAACACCTACGCTCAGGATCGTCGATAGAAGATTTTTTCCCAAAACAGGAGTTTGTAGTGTTTCCTACCCGTGTAAATTAATACTATTTTTTCCAACAAATAAATAAAATCTGTAAGGCTACTTTTTTGATTGATGAAGAAACATTCTTTGTATTTCATTTGTTCAAAAAAGGGGGTTAAAGGAGCCTGCAAATGGGCAATTGGAGCCCATACAAGCTTTCAATGGCCCTACAGGCAGTCATTAAAATAACGCAATTGCAAGTATCTAATGGATCATTTAAAGGAAGAGACATATGTAATGTATTTACAGCTTTGTTATTTCCTTAAAATATCTTGAATTATCTAATTTAATAAATAAATTAATTTATATACTCCTAAATTTTGATTTTCCTATCAACAGAAGCTTAATTTTTCTCACTTTTTTAGATATTATTAGATATACTGTATTAGATATTAGCTATGTCTAGTTTTGTTTTTAAGCTTCCATCGCCCAAAAATATGAATTATAAAATTATCAGAATATTTCTTTTCAAATTAACAAATTCTTAATTATATACAATCAAACCTCTGAACAACGGCCACTGGCAAACACATAAAAAAATAAAAATAATAATAAATAAATAACCACTGTTAGGTGTCCGCTGTTGGAGGTTCAACTGTATTCAATTATGAATTTATGATAATGCCCTTTTAAATTTATAATGATCCTTATATATGTATAAATCTGTTATAAATTATTAATGAATTTATTAATTTAGAGCTGAAGTGGGCTCTTGCTAATCAGTGTCACACATCATGTTTTCCTGGTTACTTCGGTTTCAATTCTGTTTACAGTATTATATGTCAGCGCGCCTCCAAAAGAATCAATACCAAAGGGCACAGGGCGTCATGTATTGCTTTCAGTAAGACTTTAGGTTCAACTGTCTCGCTAATCAGTGCAATGTGTGCCCGGATTAGCGAGAGTCGAACATACTTTGATTTCTTAAAGTACGCTCGACATATATTTCAATAATGAAATAAAGAATTCTTTCAGTTTTCAGTAGATAAAAAGTAGTCCAAAACACCTAAAGAAGGTGTAGATGGATGTAAGCAAGATAACTGTATGTCACTAGTTCCTTTTTCAGAAATTTTTATAATTTTAATTGGATATGTTTTGTGTTTTTTAAAAGGACTCTTTGTAATTTTCCGGCGACAAGCAGCCTACAAAGAAAGGTCAGTCACCGAAAAAGTGTATTGTCTTGGAACACAAATAATAAATGGTGACCCTTTTTGGGCAGTTTTGTCTTCAATTTTATTAAACAATAATTCTCCATCGGACGAACATTTACAAAAGAATTCTTATCAAGGATAATTAAACTTAATACTGTAATATTTTAATAGAAAATCTCAACTAAATTTAATTAACTTTTCTGACTTTAAGCAATTAAAAAATAATCCTCATTTAGACTGTTCCATTTAAATATTTAATTATATTTAGCTTAGGTAGTTAAAATTATTAAATTTTTATATAGGCCTACTTTTATTTCCTTTAAAGCTCGGTAAAATTGAATTTAGATCAAAGTATTAATTAAAAATATAAGTTTGTGTCTTGTATGCCCCTATTCAAAGTACATATTTTTTTTTCTTGTAGTACAACCGAAATTTTCTTGAAATTAGTGACAAAAATAGCATCGTTATTTTTAGTTTTAATATTCAAGTCGATATAAAAACTTACACAGTAAAACCTGTTTAAACCGGAATCGCACGTAACCCAATATTCTTCCCGAGGTTTCCGTCTTAGACAGGTTTTTTAAAACAGAAAATCGCTTCGTTCCAAAGAATTTTTTTCCGTTTAAGCAGTTTTCCGTTATATTCAGGTTCCGTCTTGGCAGGTTTTACTGTATCATAATTTCGGGAGGAGGAAGATGGATCTACTCAAGCTTCCTCCTCCCATTCATATTTAAAGTGGGTTGGGATGGATTTATGCGTAAGATAAACAAACTAGAGCGTAGGGTCTTTATTTTTATGACCTTGCCTCCTTGAATATTGTAGAACAGGATGAAGATCGGATAATCACAATAGCCAGATGGAAATATAAAAAGTAGGCTTATTTGGAGATGGCCGTTATTTGGAGGTTATTTTTGTATTAATTTTTTGTTTAAAAAAGAACGTTCCTGTAAAATGGCTTATATTTAGAGGTGTCCGTTGTTTGGAGGTCATTTCGTAATGCTCGAACAGAGGAAGAGGAAATCGAAAAGGATACTTTATTATTTAATTAAAATAAATTAACTTTTGATACAAAATATGTAAGAAAAATATAATATGAAGATAATCACGAGCATTAATGGTATTTTCCATTTTATTCTATGGAAATTCAGATCGAATCAGTTGAATAAAAGCATAGAAGATGATGAAAAATCTGCGAAGGTAACTTGTCGTCTCGAGTTTAAACAGCGTTTATTTCACAAATAAAACTGCAAAACTGTATATGGAATTCAAGTAGCAAATTTTGTTACATTTTGCTTCCAGATAAACGTACAACAACATTTTAAAAATAGCTATACTGTGACGAATTTAAAAGAATTTACATTTTTCTTACGTCATAGGCGGATGATAGGAAGAGGCAATGTGGGCGAAAGCGATTACTCGCATCTTTATACATTTTAAGTTCGAAATTCATCCTTTTTCCTATTCTAAGGTCGAGATGAAGGATCTAAAAATCCTCGAGTCCTCTGTAGGAGGTCGATTTTCTTCTTCTTCATCCGCAAAACTCCCTGGACTCTACCCAAATGTGTGTTGCGTGTTGTAGATTTATACCTTTAAAATCCGATATATGGAAATATAGAGGGGTGCGAAAGTGTGACTTTTTAAAAGATGAAGGTAGAACCAAAATAAAATCTCAATTGGAGCGAGGGATAAAGAAAAAGATACTTGGCAAAGGATTAATTTTTAATTACAAAGTGTACACGTTAGCAAAACTTTCATCTCCTGTTGGCAGGGAATGAGTGGGGGATGAGGTATTAACTCCGTCTAAACATTCCGCCCTTTAAATAAAACACAAAAATAAATATTTTTTTAATAAAATTTGTCAAAAAAGCTGAAAATTTAATAGAGAGAAGAGGAACGAAGCACGAGAAAGTGCACAATAGCCAGCCGCTTGCATTCCGAGTTAAACGTCTATTCTCAGATTTCTCTCCCTCCTTTTATGGAAGTTGAGGTGCACGTGAGATCGAGTCCGGCACGTGCTCACTGAGGACCCAGGGTTGGTCAGGAGTGGGGGTGGTCTTTGCTAAATAGTAGAAGTGGAGCCGATGACGTAGCAGCCGAGTGTCGACATCTAACGAAGAGTTTTGGGAAGTTTCGGTTGAAAGGTTCGTATAAGCTTTTTGTTCGATTTCTAGAATAATTTATTTCATTTAAAAAAACCCTTAGTGAGTAAAACTTTATTTAAAAAATACTTTACTCTTAAGAAAGTTCTTTAATTGTTTCCGTCAAAGAAACGTTTTGGTGAGAGAAAAATCACGATTTTGCCTCTCGAAGTCTCGAAAATTGGAACATTTCATGTAATTTCGGTCATTTTTCCAATTCTAATCCGTATTTCTCCTTAAAAAAGAGCATTTATGTTTAAAGTTTTTAATAATTTAAAAAATGGACGTCTTAAACAAGTGCAGCATTCATATCCTTGTCTAAGATTTGTAGTGTAGATTGACTTTTACGAAAAATTATTCGTGATATTTCCGCAATCTTGGAAAGTTTTCATCTAATTTCTTTATCATTTTCCAATTGAAGATTAAAATAGACAAATTATCTGATGATCCTAAGCTATAAGAATACAGCAAAGATAAGAGAAAGCCAAGGATACATTTGATATCGAGGAAATTCGTTCTTGCATACACAAAGGAGAAAGAACTCTTTCACGTAACCAATTAGTGATTAAAATCTCGACTTTTTTCTGAAATAAATTATGAATGACAACCTAAATTGATATAATTTATGCAGCGAGAGGATATTCTTTTCTGTAGTTAAAATTAATTATAATTAACAAAATTCGACACGATAATAATCGACGAAAACTGAATTTATTCCGTGGAAAATAAAGGAGTTCCGTGGAACTCCTTTATTTTCGCTCTACCAGACATTTTGGTTGAGCAAAGAAAGATATTTTTATGTTTATATTTTCTTTACTTCTCCTCTTACAGTTATATTTATAGATTATCTTCTATATGTAAGTTTTAATAAGATTAAAATATATTTCTTAGATAAGACGTTCCAAGATGTCCGACGACGAAAGAGAATACAGGTAAACTTTTTTCATTAAAAATTTGAGTAGTTATACTCGTCCTTTACGCAATTATAACTAGACTTTTCTTGCTGATAATTAATATTTTTATTGTTATAATTTAATAATTTATTCGTATAATAAACAGAATTATGTTTATTTTAAATATATTTACGAGAATTTATAAGGTACAGATGATTATGATGCGGAAAAATGTGTTAAAGATGAGGAGGAGCCAAGAGTTTGATTCTCTTAATGCAGCAATAACTGACTTTCTTGAGGATTATTAATATTTTTAGTGTTATAATACATTAATTTATTCGTTTAATAAGCACAATTACATTTATTTTCGATAGATTTAAGAAAGTTTATAAGGTTACAGTTGATTATGACACGGAAAAATGCGTTAAAGATGAGGAGGAGCCAAGTTTGTTTATGATATTTTTCAAACTCGTACCTTAAAATATTAAGACCAGAAAAAATAGAAGAGGAGAGAGAATTTTAAGGAAAATGAGCTTAAAATTTCTTAAAAAATCGAAATGATTTGGAAACTAGAGCAATTAAAAGTTGAGAAATGCCAGGAAATTAATTAATTAAAACGTTTTACGGTACATTTTCGAGGAAGTTATATAAATATAACATTCATTAATCATAAAAGTGGAGTTAGAATTCATATTTTGGCTTAGGGGGTGAAGTGCTGAGAAAAGTGAAATCCGAGTTTTGCGGTGGAAACAGCTGCAGATGATAAATATAGAAAGAAACAACTTAAAAATATAACCGTCAAGAACTTATTTTGACTCATCCATGCCAGAAAGATTGTGAGAAATAAAATCATCTTCGAGTTTTCTTACCGGGATTGCCGTGAAAGCGGTTGATGGGGGTTATCGTTCGTTTCTCGTGTGACGTGTCATTTGTAAGTTTTATGTATTTCCGGCATCGAGATACGTCACCGGTTGCTTAGCAACGGCGCGACATTCAATCCTGTGTTTATAGAAGAGTGTTGCCATTTAGGGCATTGATTTTTACGTCGCTCCGATGACCAAAACCCTCCTTATTTTGCCACAGTGCTCCTTCGACGACATTCTACACCTTTCACCCTCTACTCTTGTACAATGCGCTATTTTCATGTTGAATGGATCTTTATGAGAAATCGTTCCTTTGCCTTATTGTTTTATATCATAAATAAACTCGTGATTTTAGTCATTATCTATTGTTTAAATCATTTAATGAATATCTGTTAGCGCCATTTTCTTATTTATACATCTTTTCAACTCGTAAAATAATCTCGATTTGGTAATATAAAAATGTTTAAAATTCCGAAAAGGTATTAAAATTAAGATAATTTTAAGAAATATTTATCCATTTTTTTAATATTTAAACAATCTTATTATTATTACTATATATAGCCTACGCCTTATTAATTCTTTATTTAGT
Source organism: Centruroides sculpturatus (assembly GCF_000671375.1). Taxonomy (NCBI): domain Eukaryota; kingdom Metazoa; phylum Arthropoda; class Arachnida; order Scorpiones; family Buthidae; genus Centruroides; species Centruroides sculpturatus. The sequence goes on along the minus strand of NW_019386845.1, from coordinate 8,051 downwards.
ACTTTAAAATCCTTATTATTTTTTGACAAAGTACTCTAAAAACCTTATCTTTCTTCATTCAACAATAATTAAAAGCCTTTTAAAAATAGCCCTTATTCAGCCTTTAAAAATCTTGATTCTTACTTTTCATGGCAGCTTAGTACTTCTTTATGTAATAATTAAAAACACTTCATTAATCTCCTATAAAGTACTTTAAAACCTTATTATATCCTTATTCAGTACTTAAAAAACTTTATTATTTCCTTATTCAGCTCTTAATAAACCTTATTAATACCTTCTACAGATTTTAAAACCTTATTATTTCTGTATTTATTATTTAAAAGTTCTTATTAGTACCCTATACAATACTTTTAAACCTTATTTCTTTATTCAATATTTTAAAACATCATTTTAAAGCCTAAAACAGCTTATACTCTTATTTTCTTCCCTTCTCGCGCTTATCATTTGTTTTAAAAACGAAAATTTATTTAAAATAATATCAAACATTTTAATTTCGATCTTTATTTTTACTTCACAAATGTCAAAGGGATTAATTTTCAGAATAAACATAAGTGACAGAGAAAAAAATGAAGCGAAATAGCTTAGAGATATTTTTAATTGTGAGTTTTCCAGAGTGATAAACCGCACAACATCATGATACACGCGAATAGAAATCATGTGCAGTACTTGAACATGAGTTTTAAAGAGTGGCATTTCGAAAGAAAGGAATGTTTCATCCTTTTTTTTCATGCCAATGGTAGAAAATACAATAAATATTTTCTGTCAGTAAAATCTACGGATTTTTTCCTTTTTTTTTTTTTTTTATATATGTGTTTGATGCTAGAGAATATGGATATTTTGCCAAATGTTTTTACATCTAGTTAGTAATCTGAGTGCCAAATTATATAATTAAACCTTCTTGACAGTGGCAAAACTAACATTTTGTTCAATGCTTTGTATAGTACATTGCATAATAATATCCCAAAGAGCATAATACATCAGGGTTACTTTCTCTTTCTAGCGGATCCGAGGAAGAGCAGGAGCAAGTAGTCCAGTGAGTAGAACTTTAAAGATCTACGATAGTAATTAAAAATACATTAAAACCTGTCTAGAACGGAAACCTGCCTAAACGGAAACCTGCCTAAACGGAAAAAAATTCTTCGAAACGGAGCGATTTTCTATGATAAAAGAAAACCCATTCGAAACGGAAACCTGCCAAACCGGAAATAATATTCGGTACAGTGCGATTCCGTTTTACACAGGTTTTTACGTATACAGGTTTTACAGGTTTCTTAATAACACTTAAATAAATAATTAAATATTGAACACAGAAATTTAGTAATTTAATTAATTTTACACATTAATAATATATACAATCATTCAGGATTTGTGTGCTAGGATATGAAAATAAAACTTAATTTTTGTAAGGAAATTGTATGAAACTTTTAGTTGATAATTTAAATTAATTACTAATTTAACTTAATTAATAATTTACTTAATGTTTTTATGTATAAAAACAAATAAATTTTAATTTTTTTCTGAAAAAATTGTATAGAAATTTATACAAATATGTGAAAATTTTATAGAAATTTGTGAGAATTCTAAAGAAGTTTTAGAAACATCTAAGAGTGGCTGAAATTTTACAGAAATTTCTCAAAATATTTTTCAGCAACTCAAAAAATTTCAGAAAAATATATTGATACAATCAAACCCCTTTATTACGTTATCGGTTTATGCGAAGTAAATTTGCAACCCTGCGGACGAAGAACAATAGGCATTCCGATGTTAACGAGTTCGATTAATACGAATTTTCTTAATACAAAGTATCAATTTTAAGTCGTATTAACGAGCTTCGGGCTTTGACTTGTAATTAAATATCAATAAAATTTTCTTTTTGTATTTGTACATTTCCAAATCTGTATTTTTGGCTTTCGATTCAAATATATAAGAATTTGAAAAATCCAAAAAAACAAAAAATAAAAAAAAAATATTTGAAAAATGTAAAAATATTTGGATTTTATCCAAATTTTTCTCCCTATCCGAATTTCTGTATTTGTATTTATCCATATTTGTATTCGTGGATCCATATCTAAAACTAAAAAGAAAAGAAAAACAATTTTTAATAAAAATTGATAGAAATTTTAGATATTTTTATAAAGAAAACTTTAATTTTTAATTAATATTATAATTAAATTTAATTATTTTTATTTTTATTTTTAGGAAAAAGTAAGGAAAATAAAATCAAGTTTNTTTTTAAATGTTTTTTTGTTTTTAATTTTAAGAATTAATTAATAACAATATTCTAGGGAAGCGGAACAACCGAAAATATCCGAAGCCGAAATGGCCATGGAAGTATGTCCTATTTTAAAATATGAAAATGAATATAATTATAATAATTTTAATTATAAAATCTTTAATTAATAATTTGATTCTATTAAACATTCCAACAGGAGAAATTAAAGAAGAAGAAGGAAGAAGAGGAACAGATGTGGCAAGAGTACTTGGAACAACGAAAAAAACAACGACAAAAAGAAGAAGAAGATTTGAGAAAATTAAAAGAGAGACAAGTAAATTTTAATTAAGAATTATTAAATTACTGATTTATTGATAATTATTTAAATAATATAATATAAAGTTTGCAAAAAGTTTCATATCAAGAGAAGAGGTGGTGGTGTCCAGGTTTCACGATAACCTATATTTTCCGGGGTCCTAACTATCAAAAATTTGGTGCAGATCAGTTTGGAAGTGTATAGAGAACAGACAGGCTGACAGACACTTTTATAGATTAAGGTCTAAATAAGTATTTGGATCATTAACTTTGGGGAATTTCCAACAAGGTTATCGTTTTCACCAAGTATGCAGATAAACGTTTCCATAAATGTCACTTCAATTGCTTAGAACATATATAATATATTAATATTTATTGCTTAATTGGTGATGCTATAAAACTGGTTTAAGGGCTATATTACAATAATACACAAAGAAAATAACGTGAATTATAATTCTTTTGGTTTAATGAATCAGACTTTTGAACCTTCAAAAAATAATTATATAAATATAAAATATATTCGATAGATTTTTAAAAAAATGATTAATATTTAATAATTGCTCAATAAATAAGAATTATAATTGACAATAGTATTTGCTTCGTTACGTATCACTGTGTTATCTTTATGTCAATCTTTAAGTCAAACTTATTCCGGTTTTTATTGTTTGAATCAGCAAGAATATAAAATTTTTTATTGATTATTTCTATATATAATTTAATCTGAGATATCATAAAGTTATATGCCCCTGCATATAACTTTAGCGGATCTACATAGGGACTAACAGGGCTTAAGCCCTGGCCTCCAAGTGTCAAGGGCCCACAAAAATTGAATTATTATCATAAATTTTTAATACTTTTTCATTAACATTTCATAAATAAATATATTTAAACTGATTTTGATGTTATTAAAAATGAATTTTAAACCCAAATTTAAAGATTTTTAATCTAACAAAAAATGGAGTCCCATTGGACTTTAATAAGCCCTAGGCCCCGAAAAAGCTAGATCCGCCCCTGGTTATATGCCTTATTTTTGAATGAATTTCTCAACATAACAATTTTCTTTACATTTCTCTCTATGTATTTCCCCATATTTTACTTTTCCTGCATAAAACAGATAAAAAAGAGAATAAAAAAATCAACAGGAAGATTAAAAAGTCGAGCATGTTGAAGCGCTGCTCGATTTTTTGTTAATCTTTTTGATCCTATCGACTTTTTGACCATTATCCCCTTTATGATCCGCTTTTTTGATCATCCTTTTGATCCTCCTTTCGATGTTATTGACTTATATATGTTCAGATAAAATACAAAATCATTATATTCAATTATTGAACTATAAACGCTAATTAAATAATTACAAAATTATAAATTATAGCTCTTTATTTGGTATAGGGGATCAGTTATTTTGCGAGATAGTTCTTTAATTGATTCCCTGTAATATCAACCGAATTGTGTATCAAGTCTAAGCGAAAATAAAATAATAATATGAATCATTGGATAAATTCGACTAGAACCATACAAAAATAAGTTTTTATTTATATCCTAGCAGCTTATTCTTCAATAGTAGAATTGGTTTTTAATATTTAATCCAAAATCTGCAAGTTGATACTGGCAATTTATTTTCGGTGAGGGCCAATAAACGATTAATAAATCAAACCTGGTGTCTAAACCTATCCAAAATCTAAAGCGACTTTCGCTCGTGTTTACATAATTCTATTTAAATATAGTTTCTTCAAAACTGGTTTAACTAAATTTAAATAGTAAGTACCCAAAGCCATCAGGCAGAATTCCAAAAACGACGGCTTCGTCTTCCTTATCCTTGAAAGATGAAAATCTATTGAAAATTTTTATATTTTTTCATACGCTCTGCGTGATATAAATCGGTTTTCGGTATATACAAGTTCCGTTATAGACAGGTTTGACTATATATATGCTATTGTATATGCCCACCAGTGACTGGGTGAATAAAACCATTGAATACTGGTTGGTTACGGGTTTGTGCCTCACCGACGGACTGGCCACGTGGAGTTTTCTGGGTTTTTTACACATGTGACATGTCTAATACCTAAATAGGACCAATTTCTCATAGAAAGTTCTCCCCGGAGATATCCCCCCTCCCTTGGCAGATTGCCCATGTGCTGCTTTGCTTTATTTCATCAATATGATATGTAATTATATATGATTAAATAAAAATGTTTAATTGTAAAGAAGTAAAAAACAAGTGTGCATAAAAGAATTACTGTTAAAATATAAATTTAATTTTAGAACAGTAATGGAACACAGGAAAAATTATATAAGTTAGCAGTATTGAAAAATAATAATAATACAATATACAATCAAATTTTTAAACAACGGCCATTTACGGGAACATAACAATATTTTGGAGGGAATATGGAGGTTATTTTATATGCATTTTTAAAAGAAACATTCCTGGAAAAAAGGGCCGCCGTTTAGAGGTGGCATTATTGTAGGTTCGATTGTATTTAGAAATCTTATAGTATAAATGTAACTTATACAAAAGTTATCAAATTCGCACATAGACTTAAACCCTAAACTAAACAATGCACAACTCAATGTCTCACGCTAAGAAGATACAGTTTAAATTTATTGTTTGATGGCGAGGAAGAGTTTCTTATATGTTATAGTTTAGGCCCACAACAAGTCTAAATCCCTCTCTGTTATAGATAATCCACTATGAAATATATCAGAAAAATTTTGAAAATTAGCAGAAGAATAACTGTAACATAAGTTAAATTCTATTACAGTAGAACCTCGAAAACTCGTCCCTCGATAACTTAGCACTCCGGATAACTGGTCCACACCTTGGCAGGGCGAAAAAATCCTTAGTTAATTAATTTTCATTATAGACAGCTTTATAAAAGTATAAAAGCTCTCATAAAGTATTTTTCTGAGGTCTGTCTTATCAGGTAAATTACTGTACATAGTGTATTCATTAATTTTCATTTTCATGTAGTGGCTCTATGTCTTCATAAAGGACGTACTTTTCCTTTGTTTAAGGGTATTTGGGCAGTTTATTCTCTGTTATATTCTGTACAAGTAAATACTGTACAAGTACAGTACAGTATTTTCTGAGGAAATACTCGTACTTATTTTTTTAACCCCATTCCCGATAACTCGGCATTTTCACAAACTCGGCCACCCTTCGGTCCACATTAGGTCGAGTTTTCGAGGTTCTACTGTAATAAATAAATATTACATTGAATAAGAAAGATATTCGTATTTTGAGTCATATCCTGCAAATATTATAAGCATGAATGATACTCTTAATATATTAATTAATTTGATTGTGTTATAAAACTAGAGAAAATATAGGCCTATTAAAATGCTATTTTTAGGTTAGCGTACAGTTAGAGTTGCATTTCGTGGACGTAATCATAGTTTATGAAGCTGATAGGAAATAGGAGGATTGGATTTTACGAAAATTTTCAAAAAAGCAAAACTGAACAAGCGAATAAATGTTTTTGCATGTCAGAAATATTTAAGATTAATCGTAATTTGATTTATATAAATATAAAAATTTTTAATATATAAGAAGTGAATAAAATATTTATATATGTACTACGTACAGTAAAAATTATCCGATGTATCTCCCAAAAGGGGTGAGCAGCCGGCAACAGGGATTGCACTCATACATTTATTCATTTATCAAATTCTTCTAGACTTCTCTCTGTATACTTCTTTCGCTTCTGCCACTATCATATCTCTCCTAGCACACTTTTCCACACCTCTCATGCTCATAATCTTTCGCACCTTCAAACGCTCGTCCATTTGTTCTACCCAGGAATTTCTTGGTCATTCTCTGCTTCTCTTCCCTTTCACTCTTCTCAACTTTACTCTTTTCGGTAATTTTTCATTTCTTCTTTCAACAAGGCTAAACCACCGTGAGCGTTTTGTGTGACATTCACACCACAATTCTCTATGTTATCCTTATTTCTTGTGTAGTTCCTCTTCGTCACTTTACATACTTCCCTCATTTCACACTCAGTGATAAGACTTCTGTGCCTCTTCTGCCATGTCGAATAAGACAAGCCTTAAAATGTTAATTTTGAGTTAAAGTCAGATCTGTTTTCGTAGTCTAAAAGTTCTGAAACATAAAAATAAGATATTTAATGAATTGTTTTCTGTATTTATAAATTACTGCAATTGCTAAAATGTGAAATAACCTTTAGACTTTGGATATAATTTTATGCTCTTTACATAAAGTATATAATGTTTACACACGAATATATTTAAGAAAAGTGTGTATTTGAACGGAAAAAACAGAAAATTAAGCGTTGAATTAGTATATAAATTATAAGCTTTTAACGGTAACAATTAAATATCACGAATAGCATAACATATCAATAGCATAATACGGAAGTCCAGATTTTTCTTAATAAATTAAGAAAAAGCAAGTACTGTACAGTACAGGATAAAGATTTGAATGTGACAAACGAACTTATATACATATATAATAAAATATATGAGTTTACTCTTCATCCACAGTGTAAACGTGGGTTTTACACATTCTTATTCCGACCTCCTTCCCTAATATTGATTCTAGCTATGCTACTTATAACTATGTACAAGCTATATTAGGTAACGCTATGTATTGGGATATATTAGGCATTAAATAAGTAAATACCTAACCTACAAACTATGGTTACATATAACTATCCAATGTTTATAAAATATACAACACATTAAAATTAATCTAAATATCCCTTAAAATTGATTAATTAAAGCAAAAAATTCAAGTTTTTAGCATTCTTTTTAAAAAAACTAATGATGTATTAAAGCATATACTAATTTCATAGAAGTTGTTATTATTATTTATTAGTTCTTAGGCCACGAGGGTTCGTGATTGTCTTAGCAAATACTCTCATTTTTCTCTGTTAAGAGCTAACTCTCTCCAGCCAGTACCTTCTCCACGGATTTGTTTGTGTCCCTTCCGAATGCCTTATGTCAGTAACCATACCAATGTGTTGGAAACTGTCACGAACTCACTCAGTAAAAGGTCCCACTGAAGGTTTACGTGATACTATCAACACATTTGCTTTGCTCGAGATTATGTATCCTGATTGAGTCTTCCTACTTAAATGAGATCTACCAGATCGTTTCTTCCCTTAGGAGTTCTAGTTAATATATGATGGAGATGTGTGTTGGGATCGATGCGAATTGTACGGGAGTTAGAATATAATTAATTATCTATTTAGAGTGATATATTTTAGTTATTTTCAATAAATATATATGATAAGTATTTTCAAAAGTAATTAAAATAATTTGCCATTATGCTTAATATTTTTAAGTTTTCATAAAAGAGAGATGAGAAATTATATCAATCAATCACTTATGCCTTTGGCATTTTATAATGTTTGCACAGAATTTTTGATATGAAAAACATTAATAAATTATTGATTAAAAGTTTAAAACATTTATTCTAAAGTATATATTCAGGAAGTTACTTAATTTAAATAGTTTACATTAGGAATCGGCAAACTTTTTTTGACAATGAGCTGCTTAAAGA
>NW_019386844.1:0-19057 GCF_000671375.1 Centruroides sculpturatus | reverse complement strand
ATAACATCAATATATAAATTCTTTAAACTTAGCCTACAAATTACAGATGCACATTTTATGTTTTACAGGAAGGTCCGGAAGACCGGAGAAGGGAACCTTACTGAATGGACAGAAGAGGAAACCGAAGATAACATGGACTATTTTGAATTGAGGTTAGTTTCGACAAATTAACTGCATGACTAATAAAATTCTAGAAATATAAATTTAACATATTTATTTATTCCTTAACATTTTATTAATTTTTGTTTATATTATTCTCGCCATATGTATTAATATAATTAATATTTTATAAAACAAACATTTGCTACTTGGAAAAGTTTAAATTTTGATTTAAACGATCAGAAGTAGAATATTTTTTTTAAAACGACATATAATTAAACATTTAAAATTCTAAATATTAGATATATTTGTGAAAAATTAATTTAAACGATAGCTTTATATGGTTAAAAATTTGTTAGATATTTATAAACTATAAAGAGTGGAAGTATCAAATTAATAAATCTGCAAACTCTCGTCATTTTAAATCTCAATCTTCAGCTCCCAGCCCACGAATGATGATTGAAACCTTCCATATTTCGATAAAAAGATTGCATAGATACTTGTTAGCCTACATAAGAAGAGGACAGTTTTTCGTAATTTTTTAATATTAAAAGGCTAGATGATAACAAAATCTCGATTCTATTCAGTTATTTTTGTTTAAAAAGAAAAAAACAAATAAATTATTTACGATGATTTAAAGAACCTTAAGTATAAATCAAAATTAGAACAAAGAAATATTTCGATAATAATCTTAATATAGTATATTAGAGTTATATGTTAACAGTGATATTTCGTGTAATTTTTTACTCAAAATATGTTTATTCGAAAATTATTTATATTTAGCTCTGATTTCGGCTTCTATTTTATAATATAACAATATTTTTCAATTTCAAACTTATAAAGACGACATTCTTAAATGGCAAATTATACAAAACATATTTTAAAGTCTTAGTTCGAATAAGGCTTACGAGAGTTCGAACTTATATAGTATTAAGTATTAATAATTCTATAAACTTTATATATTTTTTTTAAATTAGAGTTTTCAAAATATACCGATATTAACATGACGTTTATAAAGGTAAGTTCCATATACTGTACAGTACATGTAGGCCTACAGTGTTTAAGAATAAGACATTAAAATATATATGTTAAAAAGAAAAATATTTGATCAAGTCATCGGATAATTAAATATGAATGGCAATGTGTGAGAAATTCCACGGTTTGAGAAAATATGAAATAAAATTTATGGTCTTATAACTTTATTTCTGTTATATACAATATAAATTGTTATTTTTTATGATAAATATAGATACTACAGAATATAATGCACGTAATCTACAATCCAATTTCCGGGTGAAGCATTCTTTGTATTTTTGTTTCTTTTGTTGCATCATTCAACTATGACTGATGCTAGCACATGTTTCTGACAGCTTATTTTGATTGACATAATAACACTGTCAGTAGAAAATAAATGTCAACCAATTATCCGTACGCAGCATAATTTACATGGAAAAACTTAGAGGAATCTAGTTTTGAAGTTATTGGAATCTATAATTTCGTTAAAAATTAAATATAAAAGATTTTATTAAATATAACTATGCTTTAATACAGTTTTGGGGCGTATATTTTTACTTAAAAAATACGATTTAAAAATATACATGATAAAATATATACGTTAAAAAGATAAATAAAGATTTAAAATAAAGCCTAACAACTGTTTTTATTAAAAGTCGTTTTACATCCGTTCGATGTGTTCGTCCTGATAATAGTAATGTTAACATGTTGCGTTCAAAAATTTCCGTTAGTCCTAATAGAGTAAATCTCTGTAATGAACTGTATAAATACATAAATATGCATAGTAAATTAGTATAACTTAAACTAATTTATTATGATACGCTAAATTAATCTAACATGATCATATTTGATTAATATATTTATAAATTAAATGTACTCATTTTAATTTTTATATTTGAACAATTTACTTTTAAACAATCCACATATATAAAATAGAATGTTTGTTTATTTGTCTGTACGTTCCCTATAACTTACACATCTAAATCCTTTGACCGATCTAGACCAAATATTTCATAGTTATTCTCTAGGATCCTACGGAAAATGTAATCTATCGTGAAATTTGGCCATTCCTTGATTTCATTCCTCGACACTTTGTTATAATTTAAGCATTGCGTAATAATTAATGAAGGTGTCACACGGTCTACGTTTATTTGTATACGGCAATGCGACACTTGGACGATCTGTCGAAGGGGACGATCTGCCCGGTACGACTTTCTAAAGAAAACTGGCCCCTATTTAGATATTGCAAACAGGAAAAAATCCGGAAAACTCCACCGTGACCAGCCCGTTGGCTAGGTGCGAACTCACAGTGTTCGGTGGTTTCATCCACTCGGCCTCCGGTGGGCACACAAAGTCCCTGAAAAAATGCTGTTGATTTGAGTTGGACTAAAATAACCAAACTTTTAGTGTGGTTTGCATTGTATTTACTTCATGTCTTGTTGTTTCTTAGTTTTTTTAACGACTATAATTATCCACATGTAATTATACCAATAATGAATTATCGCCTGTTTAGGAAATCATCTTTTATTGATTCATTTTTATACAAAGAATGCATTTCGGACCATCTTGTCCTTCATCAGTCCACTTTCTTATGATGACTACCTTATAAATTTTAAAAAACCGCAAAACCGTTTTTATATACAACAATGTTAAAATCATTAAAATTATATTTCTCACTTATAATCATTTCTACACTAGCGAAAACCGCTTTGGAAGTGGAAACAAATGTTTTCATTTTAATGTTTGTCCTTATTAATTTTTCCCTGGCAACACAGGCATAACTGCTAATAAGTTATATAATTTCACAAATTTGCTTATCAGATATAATCACAATTCTGAAAGAAATGCAAATTTCATACAAATTGGATTCCCTAGGACGTAATTATTCTCATCCAATTCAAAAATCATGGACTGTATGATATATAAAATGTATTCACGTGACGATAAGAAAAATTACGTACGCCTACTTATGAATGCGATTAAACTATTAATGAAAGTTCCTATTTGTTTGATTGTAACTTGTTTCAATTTGTTTCTGAGGGTGGGAATTTTTAAACAAGAAGGTACTGTTCAACTAGAAAACTTTCTTCTGCTTTTGTTTTTTGTTATTCATACGAAAAAGAACTAACATATAATAATAATAATTTTTCCTTCTAATTTGCTTATAATCTTAAAATTTCGTTTATCATATTAACAAAATATTTAATCGAAATAATCTAAAATATTTCGACAATTGTAACATAACAAATATCAAAGGCGTAACTATATGTAAATTATTAGATAGGCAGAAATGAAAGAAAAAAATAAAAATAATTTAAAATTCTATTCTATTTCGTTTCCGTAAAATAGAATAGAATAAATTCAATTTTATTTTTATGTTCTGAAGTAATTTTTTAATCATTTCTGTATGTATGAATAAGACATGAAATATAAAACGTAACTCGTAGTATACAAATTAACTCGTATAATACTCGCTTAAAGTCATTATTTTTCGAAACCCAATTTTCATTTTATATACAAATAATGTAAATTTAACTATTTTAATATCATTACGTTTAATATCCAGATTTCATTTTATAACACAAAAATATTTCGACTTTTTGTTTTCATTGTCTGCTAAGTATCATTAATATGTTCACTTTACTAATTCGTCGTGAATGCATTTGGAAAAATACGTTGGCAGAAACCAAAAATGTACCGAATTAAGTGAAAATGTATGTATGTAATTAATGTAAAAAAAAGTGGAAATCATAGGCTCTTGTATCATAGGCTCTTGACATCCAAAACAAACATTATCCGCTGTGGAAAAAATATTTTTTGTTTAATTGTTAACTGTAAAAAACGATTTGCAAATCTTTTTACAGTTAACAGTTAATATAAAGAACAACTGCTAGATATAGCCGTTTGAAGTTGTGCTAATGGAAAAAAAAAGTCATAGTAAGGTTGATTCTGCATTGCATCGATGATTTGTTAGGACTATGGCAACTAATATTCCATTTAGTACGTTGATTCTAAGTTTGAAAGCACAAAAGTGTAAATATTCTGCAAAATTTATTGTCAAATGTAGGAGAGCAAGTTTAACAACATTTTACCCAGTTGGAGCGGCAAGTGCGGTGCAGCATTTTAAAATATGCAACTAAAGCACAGTTAATAATTCCTCGAAAAATGTTTGAAAAAATCTTTTTAGAAATGATTTCGTGGCATAAAGCTATTACAGTGTAGTGTAAAATAAAAAATTCGGTTTATATCATCATTTGTGATACTAACTGAAACTTGTTTAATGCCACGATCCGGATAATACGGGTGTTTTTGCAAGAAACCGTGGACGTGACAGTAAGCGTGTTCATCTATATATTAAGAATTTCTCTGAAACTACTAATATAATGGATAATATTTCGTAATATATCTTTTAAATAAAATTACCTATGATGTCTATAGCAATCAGAATGTAAAATATAATGAACATATTCTTTAAAACTAGGTCATATATAGTTTTGTAAATCTAGGTACATTATTTGAATACATGATATTATAATTCTTATTCGAAAAACTAATATTCAATTTACAGTCATGTCTACGTATTTCAATCTTTTATTACATTTTTAAGTTCAGTATAAAATACAGTTTACGTCAAATAAAATGTGTTATCGAAAGTTTATATATTGAATACGAAACAAAATACATTGATTCATACATATCTCATTTTCACTTATGTAAATATATTGTTAGATACTACAATACTAAAGCTATTTCTGTATAATTACACTTTTTTGGCGTGGGCTTACAAGAAATAACGAATTATTAATACGAACAATTTATTCAAATATTTAACTATAAAATAATTGATTGCTTTATTATACTTTTGGAAGATTATATTATAATTCATGTGTTAAAATTAATTTTTTATTTTTACATTATCTGAGATTTACATATAAAACATTATCAATCAAAATTTTTCTATTCTAAAAATTAACATTTTTTCTATAGAAAAACTATATTTTTTAACATATTAAAAACTAATTAATATTTACTAATTAATTATTGAAGTACGACTAACTCGTTTCAATTTCTTCAATTATGAATCACATAAATGTTAATTTTTTCTAATTATTTACGATAATAAAAATAATTTTAAGAAATTTCGTTAATACAGTTAAAAAATTTATCAATTTTATGCTTAACGGATCAAAAATTGATATATTTCGAGTGAAAAGCTTTTATTTATACGTTTTTAACGTAACTTTTACGTATAAATAGTTATAATAAATTTGATTTTTCTGTTTCCTTCTCTTTTTATTGTCTTTTAATAGCTCTGATGTTTCATATTAAAATCACGAAAAGAAATGTTTATCGCTCATTTATATAGATACCAAGAAAATATAATTTATAACTCTCATTTATAATTTTTTATGTTGTATTTTTTTATAAACTGTATAATTTTTCAAAAATAATTATTGTTTTAACTTCATTGTAAGTTTTCTTATTCATCTCTTAGAATGTCAAGATTAAATGTTATCTTCCTCTTTTAATTACGATCGTATTTTCTGTATAGGATACCTCAAACTCACTTTATTGCATATCTATGAAGACGCGATTATCCTTCTGTTGGTTAAATAAATTGATTTGTTCGAAACGTACAGTACAGTACATAGCTCACATTCAATACATAAGTAAATTTAGATAACTTCTTATTTGTAAATACATTATTAATAAAAAGATTAGAGAAGAGATTAAGAAATCTCAAGGGATGTGTTATCTCTTCATATTTGAATGTTAGTTTATATAAATAATTCTGGCAGTTTTCAGTTTACATATATTGGGAATGTCCTTGAAAAATGCGTTCATTTGATAAAGTAGAAAATATTAAAACTAGTAAAACATTTATGACAATTGTGATAACGAAGATAATAGAAGAATATTTAACAAGTAAATAATAGAACCTCCTAAAGTTTTGTAGAATTTAAAGAATGATTCTTTATCACCTAAAAGTGTAAGTTGATAATTGTTAATGAAAAATACTGGCTAAAATATCAAATGCATAAAACATTAAATATTTAAATAAACAAAAATTGTAAATATGAACTTAAATTCATGCAATAAAGCCAAGTATTTAGAACGTGCATATAATGATACGAAATATTAAAAGGAAAAGCTTGGTAGGAAATTTTAAGTTTCTAGATACAAAAGCTAACATTTAAATTCTAATGAAAAATTAGCTTAGATTAACGTATCGTAAAGTGATCGGTGTCAACACCTATGCTATACAAGTACCCGGGCATGCCGGCCGATAACTTATCTAAGGTACAGATGGCGCAAGAAACAAAGAAGCAAAAGAAAGCGCCCTCGTGCGTCACATACTGACAAATGTACGTCAGCAAAAGTATTGGTGAGGTAGGGTTGAGTGATTGTGACGTGTTGCAGCATTACCATGTGGAATAATAAAACGAGGTAAGGCAACAATATTCATATTGGCTTGCTTGGCCTATCTGTTGCGGCCATTTGGCTCATTAACAAGCTCACTTTGCTCGACGCCTTCACACTTTTAATTTTGATAATCTGGTTGGTTCGGTGTTTATGACGTCATTAAAACATGTTTGAGTTGCGCATTCTAATAACGATAAAATATGGCTCTTTATCGACGTTAAAATGTCACGTCGAAAAATCTAATTTTAACTCTTCCTCGATTAAAAAAAATAATGCATTAGCGAATAAATTTTAAGTGAGTTAAGATGCGAAAAAGTTCTAGGAATCTAATATATACGAATTGCATATTAATCATCAATCAAGTGGGGAATACTAAACGAAAATGGTGACAATAAACTTTATTTTTTAGCAAATAATTAAATGAGATAAATCTAAAGTATAAATTCAAAACGGATTTCGTTGCAAATATGTAAAAGGCTTACATAAAACGCGATAAGTGATCAATTACTTACAATAATGTAGGTAATAAATGCATAAAGGAATATAATTCTGTTAAATCGTTATCTTGAGCAAACAACAACGATCTGTTTAAAGAATGATTCGCAATATTTTATATTAAAAATAAGCTAGAAAGTCTGCTATTCCAACTCTCTCCCATCTTCAAGTACAAACGATTTCTCATTATAAATAATTTATACAAAAGGAAATGTAATTATTTAATTATGGAGAGTAAGTGACCTAAAACTAATATTAAATCAATTTAATTAAGAATTAAATGAGATTTACCAAGACATTATTAACTCTCACTTTAAGTATTATATAGAAAATTAAACTAATTGTACAGTACAATCTAACAAGTTGGTTTGTTTAACGACCGATTAAAGTATTTTTTGTAGTGATGATAAATATTTTATTTATAAAATTTAATCTATAAATATTAATTATAACAATTTAAAGCAATCTATAGCTTATTTTATTATATAAAACTTTGAATTCAATTAATATGGAGACTATCGAAATGGAGAATTATTCGAGTCGATTTGCAAAGAATGATTCTGCTAATTTTGTTTCTTCCATATTTGAATGATTCTGACTTAATCATAGATTATATATCTAATAATAAGTAAATTATAAAATATCGCAACTTAATTTGTTTTGCATGAAATTATTTTTTATTGACAGACTTATAATATAAATTTATCTTATATCAGAATTTAAATTCATTTGTATTATTCTTGCATAAAAGTTGGATAAATTTATATTTTTATTTTTCGAACGTTTTATATGAAATAACTAGTAATTAATATTCTTTAAAATATTATTATTCTGTTTAAAAATATTGGATTAGAACTTATTTATTGGAAACAAAATATTACATTAAAATAAAATTATTTTAAAATTTTTCTATCTTTATAGTTTATAAAATTATATTTTTTAATTTTATAATTCTTAATCTTAAATTGAAATCATTTTAAATAAAAGAATAATTTCAACTCAAACTGATTCCTAGAATTTAAATAATTACTGATAATTAGTTTATAGAAAGTGAATATTTTTTTAAATTGGTAAATAATTTCAGCGTTTTCAAATCATCGGCGAATTCTACACTTTATTGTTTAACTTTTATTTTCATTATAAATGAATTAAATCTTCCAAATACCTGATTAATATTCGAATAATGAAAGACTAGCGTAAGACAAATGTTTAAAACTTTTTCAACATTAAAGATAATGTATACATTTGCTACTTATATATATAAGCATTATTTTACATACCGTATTAGATAAGTACAAAAAGTTTAATTTTAAGCATAAAATTATAATTATCCGGAGTTTTTTATTCCAGAAATTTGATCGTCGCCATTATATTTTAAGTAATAATGAAAAAGGCAAAAGAAATTCGCTTTGTTTTTGATAACAGCGTTTTATCTCGTACAAAGAGGTTCGGACAAACACTTGTATCACTAACCAGATTAGATAACAATATAACCAGATGTACCATTAATTTATCTTGTGCCAATGATTCATTCTCATTTGTTTATTTAATAAACATACAATATAATTATTATCCTTTAAAAATTGTCCTCTTTAGGGTATCGGACATTTGTTTTGGGATTTGGCACTATTTTAACATTATCTTATTCATAATTTAAGAAGTCGTTTATCTTCGTATTTCTAAAATTAAATTTTCCGAATGATATCCGGAAAAGTTTTAATTTTAAAAACCTTACATCGCGATATGATAACAATGTAAGATGAATGATGAAAATGGTTTGTGACATTGTGGCTATATTGCATTAGCCAGCCACATAAGATAATATTCAATTCGATATTAAATTTGAAATAAAATACTTTTTAAGGAAATTAAATTTACTTTATGCTAAATTTTTATATAATTTTGAATCGCTAATATAGTTAAATAAAATTTTAAATAAAACTTTTAACCAAAACAATGGTTTACATCCATATTTTTACAAATTAATTTACTATTATAGAATTGTAAATTAACGAGTCCTTTATTAGATTATTTATTTATTTATATAAAATATATTTATCGCACATTATTTTCATTCAAAGTTTATTATTATTTTATATAAAAATTGAATCTTAATTATGCAATTTTTTAAGTTTTAAACTTTCGGATCTTTAATATAATAACTATTTTATTTTTATATTACATAGAAATATTTATCTAAATTATAATATATTCACGTAAAGTTTATTAAATATATTTGTTTTATATTTTTAATTTTGTTGTTTTTACATCAGTAATTTATTTTTTCTGATGTTTCGACTCGTCACTAACGGGAGATTTTCACTCCGGAAATCATTTTTTTGTTTCGAACTACACTTTCATTCACTGAAAATAACTAGACCTATATATTTTTTTTAAAGTAACGCGACACTTATGATCCCATACGAGTGCTGAAGGATAAAACCAGTCACCCTCCCTCACTCTACCTTCGACCGTTTTCCTAACTCTATTTTTAGTTGAGCGATAACCGTTATCAGCTTCATCGTGTGATGTACAACCCACGAGATGGATGGAATAGATAGAGCGGAAGATGTTATGGTTGAAGACAGCTCATCTCTCGACCTCCCCTACCCAATAGCCAAATCTCGTTAAAATCATTCGCTGTTTGGATATTGCGTCAGCTTCGATGCCGGATTTAGAAATGACGATGAATTCTCCATCTCGTGTTATATAAATAGTGATTTAAGAATTGGAAAAAAATCTCTTAAAGTATGAGGTATTAAAAAATACTTTACAGCTTTTCTATAGCGTAAAATACTCGCAATAAATAAAATCTGCAATAGATCTTGTGTTATCTCACAAAATCTATCTGCTTTTTCTTATTTAACAATATAAATTTTAATGACGAACACCTTTAGTGATAAAATATTATAAACGATTATTTGCAATTGCAAACAAAACATCGTATTACGTACAAATTTAACATGGCCTGCTTACAGTATTTTTCAAGTTTTATTCAAATTTACTATTATTATTTTTTTAAATATGCTTTTAAAAAATAAGTATGTTATCAATGTTATCAATACTTAAATCATTCATATTCTTATGTCTTAGACCAAGTAGCAAATATAAACAACTGCTAAGTTATGAGTACAGAACTATTATAAGCTAGTACTGTGTTAATAATTAAGTAGCTTTTTTAAATAAGTATGAAATTTTGAGCAAAAATAGTTCCTAGTCTTTAAGCTTTCCATTTAAAGCTGCAAGAAACGGTAGTGTAGAAGGTCTTTCAATGGTACAGTGGTCACGGGAGAAAAGTTAAAACACCGTACCGTAACATCTACCGTGACAAGTTCCAGATGTGATGTCACAATCTGATTATGATTTCACTCGCTGATATTTACGAAATGTGTGGATTCAATACAGTTATGAAGTAAGTTTTCCGTTGTTTCATCTTCGACTTTTCAAAGATTTTAGAATTTTAATTAGTCTCCAATTTTAATAAGAATTTCAGTAGCAAAGTGCAAAAGAAAGACAAAATATACGTATATGATTTAATAAATAATACTTTAAATATTTCCAAATAAAATTATTATTAATCAGACAAAATTTTTTAATTGGATTGTTCAGTAATATTTCTTGTAAGATGCTGCTTTATTATTATTTCCTTTTAAAAAAAAAAATCAAATTTGTTTTATGGTTGTTGATCTCAAGAACATTTTCAGGTTGCATGTCATACTTCAATTTAAAACGAAATTTTTAATTGTTAATAATTTCTAATAGTTTTTACTGCTTTAAAATTTTGGTTAATTGATTTAGATCATAGAAATATATTTTGATTAATCTATTTTCTTTAAATTGTTAATTAAAAATTACTTTTTCCTGTACACACAGAAGTCAAAATCCATATATAAAATGTAACAAAGTAATCTGTTGGTGAGTGACGAAGATGCTGTATTTAATATAGAATATAAAGTATATACATAAATGATAGCTATATAGTATATACGTATTTATGTTATTATACACTTAATAAAATTAAAAATATGGAACGTTTGAAATATCAAATTTGCCTTAACTTACAGCTTTACAAATGTATATTTATTTCATGTAAATAAATTATAATTCAAAACTTAAACTTATTAAATCTATCATTCTGTAAATCCAACATTGTTCTCCGGGAAAATTAGAATTACATAAATGGCAGAGACTATAACAAGGCATATTTTTAAAATAATTTACTTATGTAACATTGAAAAAGAACTTTGAGAATTCTCTTACAAAATTACGTTTGTAGTTATTAACTGCTTTTATGGACTTATTGTAATTATATGGGAATGTACAGTACTGTACAGTACAATATTTTGGTTTTGAATTCTTTAATTATTTATTTGCGTATAAATATAATTTTAAAATTAAAACATTTAATTATGCTGTAAATCATTTTCAGATTTTCTTAGATATTCTTTAAAAATGAAATGTGAATATTTGCAAATAATTGTAATAAAATACTACGAATATGTTATAAGCTCGATGCAATTATGTTAAACAAATGATGCAGATATAATTATTCACAATGAGAATGAAAATTGTTGAAAGCGTGTTAATAAAATACTTATATTAATAATATATTAAATTAATAAATGTTAACGTTATAACGTAATTAAGAGAAGACATCAATCTACATCTACATTAATTGCCTCAGTTGGCATTTAATTCAACTTTTAATCTTGCTTTATGCTGATGGCACGATTCCGGAAGTGATGTTGTTATGATATCACCGGAACGTATTTCGTTGGGAGAAACTTATCTAAACATAGAGCGCTCCATATCGGTATTCATAACGTTTGTGGTGCCAAATGTTGCTCTCTAGTTTTCTTATCCCAAGTAATGTGTTTCCCCTTACGGAACCCAAACGACAAAAGTTACTCGCTCCGAGTTTCTATTTATAAGATGGTAGCTTAAAATGGCTTTTGTTTCTGTCAACCTTAGGTATCGTCATGACACTAAACGGGCATCTCGCTCACTATAATTAGGACAGAGTGGTTAATTTCAGTAACATCGTTGACGTCACAAAGGTTTCTTCTGCTGTCATGGCGCTTCCTGGCAACAGTTTCAATTCCTAAATTTGTTCTCAGATCTTTGCTAAGCTCTATATCTATATGATTGCTATATTCCTTGGATTTTCTATTAAATATTTAAATAAATCGTTGGAATAATTTTCGTGTAAATTGTTTTAAACAAATTTTATTATCAAAAAATTTTATTCAACTAAATTTTTCATTATAAAAAAATAAATCTACTTTTAATTAGAATAACTTATTCCAAAAATTTTAGGAACGTAACAATACGCATGATAATAAATTTTGTATTTCTTATAGTAACATAGTGATACATTTTTCTGCAGAGTTATCTTCTTTTAATTCATGAGATTCCGTTCGGAGTGTGCTCAAAAATTACGTCATTGAGAGAAGTGACATCGCGGCCACTATTAATCATGGAATGAAACTGGCAACATATTTCTTCTTCCTTCTTTCTCGCGAATGGAACTGTTGCAACAGTTTCCAGTTTTAAGGTAGAAGTTTTGAGCTCGGAAAGAAAAAGTTGGCTAATTTTTTTTTTTTTTTGCGTCCGATTTTGCTACTCGCGTGCCATTTTCTATCACTAAATAAGCTTAGTTCCCTCCATTCAAACTTTTTCTAATTTATTTTAAAAGTCCATGTTTTTAGGTCATCAAGTGCTGGAATACTATAAACGTGCACACATCGTTATCTGCGTAGGCGTACACATTAGTCATTCATAAGCTGAATAGCCGTACACAGGTTAGTAATATGATATTTATCGAATGTGTTGCTTTAAATTAAATATCCATAATAACACTGATAATTTTACAAAAAATAAAATAAATAAATGTTTTGTAAAATGATTTTTTATGATATTACTAAAGCTTTCTATTCGAGGTAGAGCCTGTAATAATTTAAAAAAAAAATGAATTCTGTTTAATGATTCTTTGAAATCTTTAATAACAATGCATCTTTTGTGCGTTAGATTATTATAAATAGAATCAAAGATGTTCATTCTTTTCCTTTTCATACGATGAAAAAAAATCTTTCTTAAAATTTATTCATTTTTTCCTTTCATGTAACGCTCACGTTTCTTTGGCAAGTTTATTAGCCTAAGTATAAACATTTAGACTTTCAAATTTAAAAGTTTGACACAAAAATTAACATTATTAGAGAGGAAGTGACGTAATTCACATTCATCAAATTCATTCATAATGATAAATGTAAAGTTGTATTTCTGAAGTAGAGAGAAAGTGACTCCTAAATTCCTAAACAAAAAAAAATCCAGGGTTTTCACTTCCCGCGGAATTAACATTTGGCAAACGAAGAGAATTTTGATTTCGCCACGTGTTTTTGAAAGATGAATTACTTCCTTTTGCTTAATTTGTACAGCTCGAAAAAATAGATACAAATAAATATATTTAAACTTTATTTTTAAAATCTGCTTCGAATTATAGGCCTATAATTATTTTTAATGACTCGTATGTAGATCGATGTCGAATCAATTGTTATCGAGTCAAGTTCGGTAACACGTGAATTGCCAGTTACATTCATCAGTTATTTGTTTATGAAAGTTTTCTGATTTAATGTAGATTAGAATAAACATTATTGATTTGTAAATTGTAAGCTATTATATTGATAAAAACTAAACTGCAAACCAGTTTATGAATGAATTTCTTTTTTTCGAATATCTCTAGCTTAGTTATTACAGTTAATTTATCGAGCATTCTATTATTTACATTGCGAAAACTATAATTGCGCATTGAACATTTCACAGATTTCTTAATATTCATAAGACTTAGGAACATTTATGGTTAAGCTATACTATAAATTCTGAAAGATAATGATTAATGCATATAAATGAAATCTCTGTCCGTTCGAAAGCGTGCCGTAGCTTAATTGACTGCTCGTCTAAGAATAGATAAACAATATCCCCTCTTTACCTGAAATAATGGTACATAGAAGAAGCAAAGTCACCTCGTTTGTGCATGCGCTCCTACTCGAATCACTCCAAGAAAAGATCAAGACAAAAGACCGAAGTGTACCGAGCCAACGACACGAATAGCTAGACAATTTAGTCTAGAGAAAGAGTTGATATTTTACGGCTGATGGAAACAATTCTAGTCATTGTCAGATGCTTTTATAGACTTGGCTTCACCTCCTGAGGTTTAACCACCCTGTCGCTCAAAGGTCACAGCGAATCTTGTTTATTTCATGGAACCAATATCGCTAACTTTTTCCAGGCGTTTGCATCCCAGTTATGTATCGTATTTAACAAATCAATTCAATATCCTTTACTAAATATTCCGTAACAGATTTGTCCCGTAATAAATTTCTGCTTTGTTCGTGTTGCTTGTTTAGGAAAAAACATCCTTACCTTTCGTCACTTCGAGTTTTAATTCGATGCGTTTCACTTATTTAGCGGAGATAATCAAGAAAGATTAATTGTAACTTTAGAGAGAGAAAAACAATGACATTGTAACTTGTTGATTTAATTACTTTTTTGATTTATTTTATGAATCTTTAAACCAGAACTATCGTTTGCGGGAATGCCAAAAAGTGTATTTTCTTTTTTAAAGGGGTTACTATCAATGTTTAATTGAATCAAGGACGAAACAGTTCATTTTCTTCCCGTTATACAGTATTAGCCTACTCTCTCTTTACTCGCTTTCTATTGATAGCAGCCATTCTGCATTCAGCTTCCCCCATCCTATGCTTTACCCACTTTCTTCGTGAAGCTACGTATAACGTGCCAAACATGCTTGCCTCCCCGCAACCCCTGTGAATGAACGGAGCACTATTTCTGGAAACCCGTGTCTCATTTATTCAGAAAGACGAACTGAAAGAGTATTTTGAATCTTTTTTCCCTCCTAAGCTTCTAAATATTGTGTTACTGGTCATAGAATGCGGCTGTTTAGCTTCTTCATTTTGTAGTCAATTATATGAAAAAGATTCATCGCATAGCTTAGAATTAAATTTGCATTAATTTAACTCTTATTTTCGATTAACTACAAAATTTCGATAATATTGAATAATCTTGTTTACGGAATTAAATATTGCAATGTACGAACTTTTCAAAAGATCCATTCTAAGTCTATTTTGCTATCCTATCTTTATGCTTAAGAAAAATTTAAAATTTTTCTGATACAGAAACTGAATATCAGATTTATGAAAGCTGATTGATAAACGAACGGCAATTTTGCATAATATTTGCAGTTTTTCTTTCAGATAATTCTTATTGAAAAATACTTTGAAAGGAACACGTTTTCTCTTATTTATGTTGTGCGTAATCGTAAAAAGGGTTAAAGTTTACAGCTTTAGTATCGTTAACGACGTTATACAAAATGCTTCTTAAGAACAACTTCCCGTTCCAAACTCGTTCGCGCTTACTTCGCCTTCTTCTATAAATGCTCAACATATGAAATAAAGAGACAAAGACCTTCTTTGAAGAAATTTTAAGTCAAAAGATAGCTGCACATTGGAATTTCCGGATCGTTACTTCTTGGCCCTCTGCCTTCATCGGGATAGAGGAACGATTTTTTTCACTTTCTTCTTGACTTTTTTCTCGCTCCTACGTCTCAGCTCCTCTCTGGCCTTGTTAGAAGAAATGATGGAAGACCCACAATTTCCAGAATCATCTGGCCATTCACTGGCATCTTTACTTTTACGGACTACTCATCGTGGTAATAGAAATCAAGACAGACATTTTTCCTTGTAGTTATAAAGAAATCATTCATTTAAAATCCTTTTCAATAACCGGAAGTGAACAAATTTCGAAATTACTAAAATAATTTTAATGTATTGCTGAATTTTTTCAAATAATTATAAATTTAAATTGTTTTTCCTAAAATATTTTAAAACTAAATTATGTTAATTAGTTCGTAAAAGGGTTGTGTAATTAAAAACAATCGTCAAAAATAAGATGGTTATTCATAAATGGTAATAGTTTTATGATAACGACTTCTATTAGATTTTCTAGTAACCCTAACATAGTAAAAATTTATATGAGGAAAATATGATCTTTATTTTTATTGTTAATTGTAGAAAATATTTATAAATGTTAGCCGGTAGGTTTATAAAATTTTATTTGTTTAGTCTTAAATTCGCTTTAATGAATTGTTGTAAGGTATTAATTAAACACATACTTTCGTATATTGCACGTAAATTTTTAATACAAACTAAACAGTCAATTTGTCGTTCCAACTGAATTTTAAATAATTATTATGTATTTCAATTATAAATGGAGGTTTGATTATACATGGTAATCAAATTGTTATCGTATATTTATATTGTATCATTTATAATATACGTAGGCACACAGTGAACTTTTTCATCACTTTTTATGATAATTATAAATTTATGTTTAAATTTATAATTATCATAAAATTATAATGATAAAATGATAATTATAAATTTAAAAAATAAATTTTTATGATAATTATAAGAAAACATATATGATTCCGATTTTTCGTTTTATAAATATTTCAAACTATGGAAGGTTTGAGACTATTGTTAATTATTTTATATAAAATCTCAAAGAAACATTTTACTACTACTCAAATTATTCAAGTAAAGACTGTTTTAACTTTATCACAATGATTCTCATATGGATTTTGATAAGGACTATAACAATTATTCTAACATCTATCTACGGATTGCAACATTTAAATTAATCCGCTGTTATGATATAAAGCTTAAATAAAAAAGAACGTAACTATTTATTCATCTGATATGTAGCTTGAGTAATCGGTAAATATCAAAAATAAAATAAAGCAAAACTTTAATAATGCAATAGCAAACATTTTATATATTAATGTATTTTCAAAAAGAAAATAAAAATAAAAATTTAAACATGAACGAGAGCTAAATATCAGTGAAAATTCACCGTTGATTACATACAGTACATATTCGATACTGTCACAATAATAACTAGCTACAGTATATTATTTCTATTACAGGAATAGGTTAATACATTTCTATAATTGTTTATATTAAAAGTGACTACTATTTAAATTTTGAAATTCAGAATATAGAAAAAATTTCAATTTGTTTTTGCGAGGCTTCGACACAATGAACCGCAATGACTTTTTCCTATTACTGCCGGCTCCCGACCCGTCTATGCTGATCTGTATATTATTGATAGGTTTGACCTGGCGATATTGGAGCCATATAGCATGAACACAGATGAGGACCAATCATCAATTCAACTAATAATAAAGATGTCACGAGGATTCGGATCCTATTCAAATTTGAATTACTTCTGACAATAAAAGAGCTTATTGCACGAATCGAAGAACTCGGGAAATAAAACATGCGATATTATTATTTGTATAAGTTTTGAATTAGTGACGTTTTCTAATAACTCTAATCGCATACCAGTTTGTTTCTATAACAAAATTATTATATATATTTATTTATTTTAACTTTTTCTGAAAGAATTAAATTATTCAAAACATTTTATTTTAAATTGCATCTATTAATTATTTCGTTAAATATACTTTGCTTTTTATAGTTATCGTTCTCTTTTAATCTTCTTTGCGTAATTGTTTTTAGCTGATTCTTTTTTATCAATACAAAATTACTTTGTTACAAAACTTTTAAATTAATTTTTAATACCTTCAGTAAATAATTAAGCGAAATTTTAATTGGAATTATTAAGTTTAATCTAAGATATTAACTTAATAGCATTTTATGACTGTTCATCGATATTATTTTATTACACGAAAGAAATCATTCTTGCATATCGTTCATGTCACGAAACAATTAGTTTATCACACCTGATGCCACACGCGACATAAACATTTACTATTTCCGTTGTTCGGATAATTGAACAAAATCATTATCGTTTAGTCACGCAGAAATAAAGAGTGATTATCACGCAATTTCAAATTATGTGATTCGTGCTTTCAAAATTTCGATTTTTGTCCCACTATGAAATTATCAATCTTTCGTTGAGCGCTTAATCTCATTAATTCACATCTTAATTGTTCATAATTTACAAATTTAGGTGTTAAAAAATTCCAAATATAATATTTAAATTTAGNTATTTTTTAATTTTATAATTCTTAATCTTAAATTGAAATCATTTTAAATAAAAGAATAATTTCAACTCAAACTGATTCCTAGAATTTAAATAATTACTGATAATTAGTTTATAGAAAGTGAATATTTTTTTAAATTGGTAAATAATTTCAGCGTTTTCAAATCATCGGCGAATTCTACACTTTATTGTTTAACTTTTATTTTCATTATAAATGAATTAAATCTTCCAAATACCTGATTAATATTCGAATAATGAAAGACTAGCGTAAGACAAATGTTTAAAACTTTTTCAACATTAAAGATAATGTATACATTTGCTACTTATATATATAAGCATTATTTTACATACCGTATTAGATAAGTACAAAAAGTTTAATTTTAAGCATAAAATTATAATTATCCGGAGTTTTTTATTCCAGAAATTTGATCGTCGCCATTATATTTTAAGTAATAATGAAAAAGGCAAAAGAAATTCGCTTTGTTTTTGATAACAGCGTTTTATCTCGTACAAAGAGGTTCGGACAAACACTTGTATCACTAACCAGATTAGATAACAATATAACCAGATGTACCATTAATTTATCTTGTGCCAATGATTCATTCTCATTTGTTTATTTAATAAACATACAATATAATTATTATCCTTTAAAAATTGTCCTCTTTAGGGTATCGGACATTTGTTTTGGGATTTGGCACTATTTTAACATTATCTTATTCATAATTTAAGAAGTCGTTTATCTTCGTATTTCTAAAATTAAATTTTCCGAATGATATCCGGAAAAGTTTTAATTTTAAAAACCTTACATCGCGATATGATAACAATGTAAGATGAATGATGAAAATGGTTTGTGACATTGTGGCTATATTGCATTAGCCAGCCACATAAGATAATATTCAATTCGATATTAAATTTGAAATAAAATACTTTTTAAGGAAATTAA
>NW_019386843.1:18526-20141 GCF_000671375.1 Centruroides sculpturatus | reverse complement strand
TTTCTTAAAGATCCAGACTACTTTTTCTCTGCTATTGTATAACTATGTGAGAGTCGTATCCCGCTATTATTGGGCTTACTCCTTACAGCTTGAGACCCACGACCCAACTTTGTTCCACTACCGAATCTTTAAAATTTTAAAAATCTTATATTTGTGTGTGTGTGTATTTATTGTATTCTTTGAGTGTATTTGTTTTTACGATCCCTTCGGTCGACTGCTACCCACTGATCGTTAAGGGGTGCAACACCCTTTCGTCACGTTATCGCTATTCTGTTCCCATGGGGCCATGAAAACCGGACGCTCTCCCATTGGCGTTTTCACAGGATGTCCACGTTTGACACGTACCGCTTCTGAACTTGTCATTGAAGGTCATACAGGTGAGATGGGATATTAATTGGTTTCGTATGAAACGAAATCCACCCCCTCAAAAAAAAATAAAAGAAAAGAGCGGAAACTTCTTAATAGATCCTGAAAATAAAGTATATGTTTGATTAATTTAAAGAAACCAAACATATTTTAAGTAGCAGGTTTCATCTGTCATCTTCTGGCCTGTGAAATTTCAAGTTTTAATTAATTTGATTGGCATGTTGATGATGATTTCATCATCCGACCGGTTTTAACTCCACATTATTCAAGTAGAATTGTATCGATCTAACAGGAGCCTTCTTTATTTAAATGATAAAAACGTCGTTGCATCTATTTTATATACACTGTACACGTAATTTTATATATATAAAAATAGATTAAAGTATATAAATTTTGCTTTTTTTTTGCAAATTCTTTATAATTTTCCCACAGTCACCTATATTTAAGCTGTTTTATACACTTCTAGTAACTTTAACAATGATTATATAGCCTTATACTTCTCGGAGAAAGTGTAAGTTTTATTTTTATAACAATTCCTAGAATCGAACCTTGTCGCTTATTAATAATAATAAAGTATTTCTTACTCTACATTCTTCGTAAAAATCGACTAAAAAGTAGGCTAAGTGTTATCATAAAACTACTATTTTCTAATAGTTTTATAATAAAGTATGATTCACTGTGTAGTTGTACAGTACATTTTTGCATTTATTCAAACGTATGTGTAACACCGAGACGGTTACCTTACTCTTTCCTTGTCACTGGTAACGTATCATTTACGGACTCGTTTGACAAGTTGCGACTACGTTCCGCATCAGTTATCCCCCTTCAACGATAGGTTATACTTGTTTCATCTTAATAACTGACTGACCAGTTTACTTACCGTAAATATACTTAGAAATATTCCTCTCCTATAACCTTGAAGTCAGTCAGTATATTCTGTGTGTTTGTGTGATTCGAGTCTCATAAATGTGTTTTATATTTAAAATAAATTATTCTATTAACACTTTTCTATGGAGTAATAATAAATTCATACAATTTTATATATAGAAATTACGTATATAAAAGTACAGAAATGTCACACGGTTTTTCCCATTAAAACTTAAAAATAGTAGTAAATTATTTATCATAACCATTGTACATATAGCCTTATATATAAGTGCATTACATTACAGTCGACCCCCCTATAACACTGTTGATAATTCCGTTTTATATGAATTCCATGTTGTACGAGTCCCATACCTCCTTTAAT
>NW_019386843.1:10729-16800 GCF_000671375.1 Centruroides sculpturatus | reverse complement strand
CCCCCTATAACACTGTTGATAATTCCGTTTTATATGAATTCCATGTTGTACGAGTCCCTTAGATTTTACAAATAAGTGAGCCGTTCACAGCCCGTCATAAGTATTTGTAAAATCTAAGTGACTCGTACAACATGGAATTCATATAAAACGGAATTATCAACAGTGTTATAGGGGAAGCGACTGTATATATATGATGTAGTCTCTATAGTATATTATACACACATATACACACTACTACAGTTTAATATATATATATGTAGGGGGCTACATAGTAGAACACTAATATGAACAGGTTAAAGATTACAGTTGGCAAACATACCAGAGACAATTTACATATCTAATCTAAACATACACAGATCAATATCTCACTGATGAGTTCAATATGTTGAAAATGTATTAAAGATCCACGTTCATACACCAAATAATTACTTGAATTCGGTTGATAAATGGGTCCTTGTGGTTTTGAATAAATAAATAAAAAAAACACTCAGATATTTATATCTTATATGAAACATACACATAGCTGTACACGCCCAAGATATTTACTACATCATTATCATTATTGTAAACATTAACGCTATGTAAACAAGGTTGGTGACTCCGTACACATCAACGAGTCGCCAAATAGTGAAAATAATTATAGATTAAATACCGAGAAAGAATAATAAAATGCATTTTTAACGTATCATTCATTTACAGTACACGTTGAAATTATTAAAACTGTAGGCGAAGATAATGCATTTCTGACAGGTGAGTAACAACAGAAGTTCATTAATGCTGGCTCGTATGTATCAAAGCCAATTCTTAAACACTATAGAAAAGGGGGAGGAGGAAATGTGGGTAATGTAACTCGTCTCATCTGTCACCAGACGTGTCAAAGATGCTATATTTATTTATCTATAACCATTTATAAACCATTTATTTTAATAATGATCGATAGAAGAATGGCTCAGAAATATTTGTTAACGTATCAGGGTAGTTTTCCCAGATCTAGACTTAATAAAAAATACTTTACGACAGTGATAATATACAAAAGAAAAAAGTATGACGCAGTCTACACATGTAACTATCGACCTTGAGTTTCTTTCGGGTGATTAGATCTACCAGATTTTAAAGTATAATCTATTAAACACGTTATATATATATATATAAATATAATTATAATATTTCAGAAAAAAAAAACCACGCAAAGTCCTTAATTAGTTACGTAATCTGTTTCATAATTAGTTCCACTCTCGGTTACGACTTGGAAATCGTTTTGCAATTCCGATTCGTCGTGAGGTCATATAATACTCGCACAGTATTTGTTAATTGTAATTATGGAATTTTATTAATAAAATACTTAGTAATTAGAGAAATAAGTAAGTAAGAAGTGTTCAGGTATATAAAATGTGTTGGTATACGGAATCCCACGTGATTCTGCGGTGCCAATGAGGTTGTAGTGTGGCCCGTATCGACCTTGGAGAGACCGGTCCCCTCTTGGTGGCACCTCCAACGGCGGATACGGATTGGATCACGTGACTGGCCAGATGGCACTAACCCGCCAAGGACGTACATAAACTGTACCGCTGCTCCGATGAAGCGTGGCTTCCATAACGCGTTCGTAAATCGAACACAGAATACTTACTCTTCTTACTCCGGTGACGTAACGTAATTATATAAAATAAATAAAAGAATTGCTGAGAGGTAAATTATGTATTAGAACCTAATAAAATTTATTAAAATCGAATTTATTTCGCGTTTAAATTATGTATAAAAATTATATTTTTAAAAACTAATATTCAAATTTTTTGATAAAAGCGCCACACCGATTTTAATTAAGTTTTCACTTTATTTTTTTATTTTTTTAATTTAAAATTCTTCGACCGAATGGGAGTGGTAAAATTCCTTTAGGAGATTAAAAGAAATTACTTAAATTAATTTATTCAAACTTAAAATGTTTCTAATTTACTTTAAATAAGTTATGATAATTAGAAACACGTTAAGAAAAAAAAAATTTTTTTTTTTTTTGAGGTAAAAAAAAATCCACACTAGAGGGCACTAGCAGATTGAAAGATGAGATCGCCCTCTTCGGCAGTAAATTGAACAATTTTTGTTGCTTCCTCGTAATTATCAAAGATTAATTAAAAGATTTTTTTTTTTTAAATGTTCGTTGTGTATCGAACGGATTTTAAAGTATTTTTACTGTTTACTCAAAGGCCTGTGTATAAAACTCTTGCCAAGTTAAACACAAGAGGGGAGGAAGCTGAAAGACTTCTATAAATCGATCGGCATGACCCTGGTGTCATTTAAAATGAAGATGATGTCTAATAATTGATAGACGTCGTATCTACATGAGCCTTGGCCTAATTGGAACAGATAAATGGACTCTCGGCTTATTTTCCTTTCTTCTAAACCTGTTTCTTTCCTACTTTATCCTCTCGTTCTTTTGTCGAATGAGTTTATCTTTCCTTGTCGATACTATTACAAATACTTCTAGAATATCGAAAGCTACACTTGAATTTTATCTACAATAAGTGGATATGATGAGAGAGAGAAAAGAGCTTTTTAAGTAAAAACAGTGCTTGAAAAATGTTTTTCCGATCCCCTTAACCATTTTCCAGATCAAAATCTTGAAAGGCGTCGGTAGGGAAGTCCAAAGAAAAAAGGGGCGGGTATGCTATTTTCGGAGGGAATTCGCAGCCCCGTGGGGTCGGAGGTCAAACGGACCATGAAGGTCGAGGCAACGCCCACTGCTAGTGGCACCGAAAACCTGTTTACAGAAAATTCGTACACATTCTTTTCAATTCCTGGCGGATCCGCAACAGGATAAACAATCATTTCCCACTTCGTGTTATTCTTGAACATTCAAAATTTCTAGAATATTTATTGACGTAATAATACATTTAAGATCGTTGACGTCACAATTAAAAAAATAATAATAATAATAATGTAAAATATGTTGCGCCGTTTCGAAAGTTATAAAAAAAAAAAAAAAAATCTTAACGTTAGCAGCGCCAATTCTTCATCTACCAGCGTATTAAAGAAGTAGAAAATCAGGCTGGAATTTAATTAATTATACTAAAAGTTATATGTGAAAGTCTATTTTCATATTTTTAAACTGATACGTGCTCCTGTCTACGTTGTGTCCACCACCACCCCCTCGGGTTTGCATTCACGATTCGATGTTTTCTGAGTAATACTAAATTAACTCGGTGGTGATATGAAAAGGGGAGTTGTAAATCTACCTCTCTCTCGGCAACAGATGGCCCGTCCTGCTCTGGGACGATTGATGAAAATAGTAGAGTGGCAGGATAGAAGGGAGGTCCGGTTACTTCAATCCAGAATGTTATAGTCGGCGTTTCTCTCTGTGGGTCCGGTTACTGCTGCTAGTCGTGGAGAAATCGTAAATCTAGTGGCTGATGTGACGTCAGAATGTCCTAGACAAATGGATTAGGTGAGGATCACGGTACGCAGGGTACAACTTATCTGATTTAAAATGAAAGGAGGAACGTAATCCTCGGGGTACACTGATTAAAGAGATGCTCAACTTCACTATTTCACTCCAAGCCCCTGTTCTAAAACTGGGGTTGGCTTTCTTACGTTATAAACTGCATTAAACTAATTAAATTCCGGTCTCGCCCCTAATTTAAATTATTAATTTAATTTAGTTTTTTTTTTTTTCTTTAATCCCTAATTATAAAAACCATTCTTTAATTTTAAAGCATGTTTATTTATGTATATACTTTATTTTTATATATGTATATTATTAATTTATTACAAGCTTCAAAATTAAGCCTGTAAAATTAATGTTAATATAACTATTTTCTATGAGAAAATTGCTGATTAAATCGGTCACCTGCCCTTCTCGCTGCAGTTTATTAATGAGTGAATTTACTTGTAAAGGCAGCTTTTACTCGAGATAAATTTTCTAGGTCAGGCGAGAGCAGGTGAGACACTGCTTCAGTTCCTAACCTAAGGGAGGAGGAGGGGGGAAGAATGAATGACTCCGGACCTAAACTACATAGAAAATTAAAGAAAATAAACCACAAAAAAAAAAAAAATAAAATGCTACGCTTGAGATGTTTCGCATCCGCACTGGAGGCGGCCAAAGACGTGTATGACCTACTTTTAGACATTGCGCTTGCCTCAGTAATTGGCCCCTCAAAGGGGCGCCTCACCTCAAGGCAATATTGTTAGGCGGTGAAGATTAATTATTACAGTCCATTTGAAACTTTCTAAAAAAATTGTATTTAATTATATAAACTTTAAAGAATGGTGTGCTNATGATATATTGTACTATAAAATTTCTATAATTTGGAAAAAAATCAACAATAAAATATATTTTGATTGCTGGATTTAAAAAATAAAAGAAAGAAAAAAAAATTCAAAAATTATATCATAAATTTTAAAGGGAGGAGAGAGAAAAAAATAAAGTTTAGGAGAGTCGTAAAATTTCTATTAATGGAAAAATATCGATGTATGCAAAATAGAGAAAACGTGACGGCGTGTAGTACGTGGCGAGTGTTTAATTCATTAATACAAATTCGATTATGAGCTCTTTCCGGAGAGACATTCTCGCCGCTAACTCCCCATTAAGAAGGATGAATAATGGGTTCCATCATTATATCCCTGGGGCTAAATTTAAATCATCCTAAATGAAGTTTTCGCCTACAGTCTTGGGAACGTTATCTCAAACAACTCGAGACTATTTCCGCACCTTTTAACAGGAAACCCAAGAGTTGTCAATGCACGCCACCCGATGTCAGCACACCGTGAGAAAGTCCTCCTTACGACTTAGTATACGTAGTATCGAGTTCTACTTATCCGCATTCACGCAACTTATCGAGGGTGGGGTTGACCTTGATTCCTAGAAAGGTCAAAAAAAAAGGTTTTTTTTTCCGTCAGTTTCCCATGTTAACGCCAGGTGGCATTCTCTGTCTCAATTTCCGGTCAGGGGATACTACTCATCTCTTAAACTCTTCTCTAAATTTGTGATTTACCTGCAGGGATAGAGCCTCTTTTTATATATGTAATTTTTTTTTTTTCCTTCTACTTTTCCTTCCTTACCTGTCGATGGAGGGACGAACCGTAGCGGTGGCAGGAAATCCCTCTACGCATTTTCCCACACCTGTCCCCTTGTCTAGGAGTTGTTTGAGAAACACCGTCTCACCGGAAGTGAATTTTTTTCCGTCTTCGTCTTTCTTACAAGGTCACTCAATGTTCTCTTTTCTTAAAGATCCAGACTACTTTTTCTCTGCTATTGTATAACTATGTGAGAGTCGTATCCTCTATTATTGGGCTTACTCCTTACAGCTTGAGACCCACGACCCAACTTTGTTCCACTACCGAATCTTTAAAATTTTAAAAATCTTATATTTGTGTGTGTGTGTATTTATTGTATTCTTTGAGTGTATTTGTTTTTACGATCCCTTCGGTCGACTGCTACCCACTGATCGTTAAGGGGTGCAACACCCTTTCGTCACGTTATCGCTATTCTGTTCCCATGGGGCCATGAAAACCGGACGCTCTCCCATTGGCGTTTTCACAGGATGTCCACGTTTGACACGTACCGCTTCTGAACTTGTCATTGAAGGTCATACAGGTGAGATGGGATATTAATTGGTTTCGTATGAAACGAAATCCACCCCCTCAAAAAAAAAATAAAAGAAAAGAGCGGAAACTTCTTAATAGATCCTGAAAATAAAGTATATGTTTGATTAATTTAAAGAAACCAAACATATTTTAAGTAGCAGGTTTCATCTGTCATCTTCTGGCCTGTGAAATTTCAAGTTTTAATTAATTTGATTGGCATGTTGATGATGATTTCATCATCCGACCGGTTTTAACTCCACATTATTCAAGTAGAATTGTATCGATCTAACAGGAGCCTTCTTTATTTAAATGATAAAAACGTCGTTGCATCTATTTTATATACACTGTACACGTAATTTTATATATATAAAAATAGATTAAAGTATATAAATTTTGCTTTTTTTTTGCAAATTCTTTATAATTTTCCCACAGTCACCTATATTTAAGCTGTTTTATACACTTCTAGTAACTTTAACAATGATTATATAGCCTTATAC
>NW_019386843.1:0-7442 GCF_000671375.1 Centruroides sculpturatus | reverse complement strand
GGATCCTTTTCATCATGGCGAATTTTTTCGTCGCTTCCTTACGTCACAGAGGACTTTTCTTTCGATAGAAGCACGCAATACAAACACTTATCATTCGAAAAAAGTAAGATTTTTATAAATATTCCCCACTTTTAAACGACAATAAAAATAAATAATAAAAATAAAAGGCGCATTATCACACTTCAGGGAAAAATGTACCTTAGGGTATAAATCTATTCTAATATTTTTCTCACCCCCTATTTTTAGTTTGCTATATATGTGTTTTTCTTTTATTATTATTTTCTTGAGCCAACATATTTTGACAGTTTATCATTCTCTTGGACCTCCTTCCCTCTCAGAAGAGAGAAGGAAAAAGAAAAATAAAAAAAACATTGATGGATGTATCTTGCTTACATTAAAGGAACAGTATTTGTGTGTGTGTGTGTGAACATTTGATGTTTTAAAATGATCTTTCCCCTATTCAAAATTCATTCTGGTTAGGTTATTCTCTTCGGAGTAGAAATAAATATCCAAGCAAACTTGGTATATTTTGGGGTATTTGGGGATAAAATATTCGCTATTTTATCACCAAGTACACTAAGAATAAAGTGAGGTACCAACTAAATTCGAATAGAACTATTTTTATATTTATTTTATCGAAATATCAATCGTGTTTTTGGTCTGTTTAAACTCTTTTCTACTGCCAAAACTTGTTCTTTTATTAAATTTCTACGAAGTAATTCACTTACGTATTGAGTCAAATTATAAAGAAACAAACAAAAAAAAAAATCCCATATTAAAGATTGATTTCTATCTTTGTATGTGTGTCTGTTCGTAAGTGAGGAGTAAATCTTGTGTCTATTTCCATTTTTAACTGGAAATTTTTAGTTATATATAACGATAAAACCGTATTTTCTTACATAAATAAACTTAAAAATCATTGCTTGTTAACTTTATCTGTGAATTATAAACATTAACTTAATATATAATTAACTTTTTGGGTAATAAATGCCAGTAATAATTACTTTAAATCTATATTACTTGGTTACTTTAACAAATGTTAATTGAAAATTTTTTTAAAATAAAGTACCCTACACTATTTATTTATTATTAGCTTCTGTCTTTAAACAGGAATAAATGGTTGTATATTCATTTACGTTTTATTCTTAAACAAATAAATAATTATAAGTTTTAATCTAATTAAAATATAGGCGGTTCTCAGCGATATATTTACTATACAATCGAAATTACAATTTTAACTAATCAACGATGTAGAAATCGACATAATCACGCCCACTTTGTATTGATTTACAGTTTTTTAAACTAATCAACGTTAAGATAATCATATTTTAACCAATCATCATTGGAACATATTTTAAATATTTATAAAACGTATATATATTACAGGAAACCGCCTATATTTAATTATTTTACTAGTATTTATAATTTTATATTATATTTTATTTTATTTTAAATAGAATTATTATAATTATAGGGACAAGAAAAGGATAAAAAAACACTTGAAAAGTTGGGATGAGGCTGTATATAATACCATAACGTCTAGTAGCATCATCATCATCATCATCGTCATCTGAACACTACACGTATTAAGAGCATCATCTTAACTCATCATCATCATCATAATTACAGATGAATTTCATTTATTTCACTTTAAAATCTCATTTTTAAAATTGTTCTTTTTCCATTTATAAAAATGTTAAAATCGATTAAAGAAAAATAAATTAAACAAAGCGGCAGACAAAATATACAAGAAAAAATGTGAATATTTAATAATAAATATGCAGAAAAATCTGATAAAGATCCGTCATCATCCTCCTATTGATCATTAAAACGGGACATCTCGAAGATAACCCGCTGATAATTTTCCATCTACTTCGCTTCTACGTCAACAAAATGTATATAAAATGGCCTTTATGAACGTGATTAAATGTAATTCATTCTTTTAATTGCTTGATATACAACTTGATTTATATTTAAAAGCTAAATATAACTTTGTAATTTCCCTTCCTTTTTTTTTATTTATTTCACATTAATTTATAAATAGGTTTTTATCATAACAGTAATTTAATACACTCTTTCATTCGACTCCTTCTAAGAATATAACAAAGTTTATGTTTAAAAATATATATATATATATTCGAATTTCATAAATAAAATGTATAAAATTTGAAAAATAATTTTCGTCTTATAAAATTCTGTATAATTTTTGTGTATTTTTGATCACACGATTGATGCTTTCTCTGTTTTCATCTTCAGCATCATTGGATGCTTGAATGGGATGAAAAAATTCGCATTTTCTCTTCACTTTTTCGACGAAAAAAATGATTTTTTAAGCATAAAATTATGCTTAAAATTCAGTATTATGAGTAAGATTTATATATATAAACTATAATTTAGGGCCTCACTCTTTTAAATTGATTTGTTGGAGAGGTAAGGCCTTTTATCACAGCCGGATTTAGACGTCTCCTTTGCCAATAGATGTAAACTACCTTTGAGGCCCTAAGCTGTAGCTTATACGTAAATTCCCTTCTTCCTTTTATATGTTACAGCTAAAGGCCTCAACAACATAGATGAGTCAATTGTTGTTGAAGTTTGAACGGATGTTGATGAGTTAGTATCAATCATTAACGTGTAATTTAATACAATTTCTTAAGACGTTATCCCACGTTCGTATAAGATGATGTTGCTGTTACTTTTAATATATTTCGATAAAGAATTTGATGTGTAATGTTTAGAACGAATTAGTGATGCAGCACATTAAGTGTTTAGTGTACGGGGATTACAACTGGATACGAAAGCGAATGTCTTTTTGAAACTGTAACGACTTACGTCACGACTATTTTTGAAACAGGATACGACATTGGACGAGGAAACACTTTGTTTCGGGTCCTGAATCCAAACATTTAATATCCACGAGAGCAAAAAAGAGACTTTTTTTTTATATATATATTTTACCAGGCGAGGGGGGTTTGTAGTTTAGTAGAATTATAGGATACAGTCCATAATTCCTAGCAGTGGACACGCACAGTCAACAGTGAATAGAATCGTTTCCTGTTTAAAAGACCCTTCGGGTGTACAATTTGGTGGCGTCTACTTCCTCTCGCGTTACTAAATATCGAACAATGTTATATGCCTGGGGCATCCTAGATAGGAAAAAAAGGGGAAATTGCTCTTGTATCTAACTCATACTAATCATTGGCGGACGAATATACGTTTATCCTAAAAGGGAATTCCCCCCATAAATAATACAGACCTCATACTACACCGATCTAGATTCGAATTTAACTCCGAAGGAGTCATCTATCACACGAATTGCTCCATCACTCACCGGTCTAGAGACTATCCGGATTGATAAAACGAGGAGCAAAGCCTCTTTCCCACTAGACATCCCCCTGTTTTCCTCCGTCCTCCAATCCTCCTTCTTGTTTATACGGGGATAGGTTTAGTAGGCATCTCTATTTAATATTAAATAATTTATCACGGACGTGTCAAACATCCTTAACTACCGACGCAGTAGGTCTATTTTGGTTTAAAAAAAAAAAAAAAAAAAAGAAGATTACACCCGACAATAGCGAGTTTCCGTTACACGTATATTCGAGAGAAAAACCACTAAAAATAGCGCTTTCCCTCCCCCCTCGTTTCTTTAAATGCAAATTCGGACATTTAATTGAGGACCTCATGCGTGAGCGCGTGGACTAAAAAAAAAAAAAAAAAAGTATTAAACGGTGCCAATATCCATGCGGCTCCTATGACGTCACAACTAAGGTAGTAGAAGGCAACTCGCACGCCACCTGTCGGCCGACCTCGACAATTAGTAGCAGAGGTAAGAGCCCCGGGCAGTGAACGTCGAGTAATTACTTCGTGCATGTTTGATCACGCACAACAGAGGGCGGGGTCTTTTTACCCCCCCTCTCTCTCTCTCTCTCTCTCCCCTTCTCCTTTTCCCCTTTCTCCCTCCCGTCTTTCTTGCAGACGATTTTTTATGGCGGCAAATTTATTTTAATTTTTGTTTAACGTTTTTCGCTTTTATACGCAGTACATTAATTAGCGAAATGCTTAATTCGAATCTTTAAATGAGTTTTTAAATTAATAATAATATTATATATTTTAAATCAAAAAACGAAGTCGGTGATGTTTCTATAGGGGGGAAAAAACACGATTTCTTATAAAATAAAATGCATTTTTATTTTATTTATTTTTTTCTTAAATAATTACATTTATTCTTAATGATTTCTGCTACCAAATTGCAGTTTCGTTCCCTCTCCCTCTCCATTTTCTTTTTTTTTTTTTTTTCTTGTCTGTTAATGTTTTTATTGATGCCCGAAAAACCTGTTTCCTTTGTATTATAATTGTATTATCGATATTATATTTAGAAGCCGTCCTATTATAAATTTTAAATTAGTTTTCGCAGATTTAGAATGACGCAAAACTCGTCTACATTAACTCAATCATACGACACTTCACCCCCCCCCTCTCTCTCTCTCTCTCTCTCTCTCCTTTACGCAATTCTTTACTTCATCCCCCCCTTTCTGCTCTTAGAAAAACGCATCCCAAATGATAGAATTTAACATAAATCTGCCATAAACACCGTTAAACAAAGATTAATAAGACTCGATTTTCATACCAGAGTACGGAAAGGAGGAGAGGGGAGGATTCTGCTCCTTCGCGAATACAATCGCTAGAATATAATTTGTGGACTGTTCATGAGAACAACTCACTACTAATACACGAAACAGTTGATAAACGAGAGCTTGACCTCATTGTTCTATCGATTTAATTTAGCATTGTAGGTGTGAAAAAGCCGGTAGTTTGCGTGAAGATGGTTCAGAGTTGCGTGATATTCGAAATTCATTAATGATTATTCTCGATAAGTTAGTAAAAGAATAACTACATTAGTACGAACGTACGAGTTCAACGAACGAGAAAAATCCAATAAACAAACATTTGAGAGCGTACAGAGTTCGTAAAACAAACATTAAACGATGCTTTCTTAGATGCTCTGGTATGGAACTATGGCGTGATTCACTCCGTTTTATCTTCGATTTTTTGATATTTCCTCGAATATATATTCGATAAACAATGAATAAATTGATAGAATTTTTAATCTACGTATACAATTTATTAGTATTTTAACTTTTAATGCTTATTTTCTCAGAGGAAAATACCTGTGAAACGAGGAAAGTTGGCAGCTTTACGTGTTTTCTACGACACATATTTCGCAATAGTCTCGCAATTCGAGCAATTACTGAGAAATATTGTTAATTATCCATTTACATTTATACAAATCTATGTTACACCTATCTTACTCTATTGATTTTTCTACTAATTTATATAATCGTCAACACTTTCGGAGGGAGGAGGGGGAGTATTAAAGTTACGATTTCTTAAAAATTCGTGACAAATCCTTCCATTTTATAACGTAAAAGAGCTCGAAACTTGAACTTTTTCTTACGCAAGAAAGCCATTTCACATGCTTAAAACACGACGGAGGTTTTTTTTTATTAGTGGGCTTCCCACTAATATAATTAACGTAAAAGCCGTAAAATGAGAATTTAAGCTATATTGTTGTGTAGATTATACCGGAAACGGTCTGATCCGTGCAAATTATTAACAAAGAGAACGAAAGAAAGAGGAGGAAAAAAAAAAAAAAGAGCAAGGAGTGAAGGCGCCTTCTTTGGCGTGACAGACAACAACTGTACCCCAGAAAAGCCATGCGCAAAAAATTAGACCCCTTAAGGGTAGGATCTACTAAAGAAACTCGGATAAAGGTCTAATTACTAGGGTCGGGTGAATGACCCTAGTTCTTCCCTTAGTAAAAAGGGGGGGAAACGGAGGCAACCATATTGGATTTACTCTTGGATTCCATCCATATACTCCGTTTCGATACAATCTTATCAGATAGAAACAAAAATAGTTCCAATAAGGATAAATAAATACAATTTTTTTTTACACTTACGTTCCTTCCTAGTTTTACTTAAGTGTTTAGTAACGTAGTAAATGTATCTCTTATATTTTTCTCAACCGTTTAACAATATATAATCGACTAGAAGAATACACGCATCCTCCCCTTCATTGAAGGATGGAAGATCGTAAGAGGAGATACAATGTACTCGTCTATAATTAGGCTGTTTATGTTTTTGTAATCCAAGCTCATTAAGCTCAAGGTTCAGAATAATATAACCTCATCCATCTACCATTTATAATAAGTTTTATAGTGATTAATCCATCCCTTCTTTCCTCCATTTTGTCTTTTTTATTATCGGATGCTGTCGTTGTCGTACGTCTTTATCGACTCCTTGTGGGGAGTTTTAACTTTATATCTTAAGACAAAGGAAAAAAAGGCGTTATATTCGATAAATTTTCATTATTTCGAATAGGGGAGAGCGTATTAATGAGGCGTTTTGTTTGAAAGAATACGCATTTATCTGATTTAAAATGAAGAAGACAAAGAAGGTATCGATTTTTATTTAAAAAAAAACTGAATAAATAATCGATTAATAAAGAAATTTTGGCGATTAATCACGTGATAAATCTACAATCAAAGTATTAGTAAATGTTTAGTTAAGTCTGTAGACGTGAGGTTTATCTCGTTTGTCACCAACATCAACCCCTAACAGTTGACAGATGCAAACCTCTAACTAACGGTTTGTTTCTCTATCTAGTTTTTTCACCCTGTTATTTTAGCATTTGTATGACCTTTCGACCTTCGATCTTTAGTCGCGTGGACAACACGCGCTACGTACAAGAGATTAAACATTAATTTGTTGATAAAAGTTAACCAGACTATCTTCTAGATTGCTCCTATCGATTTGTATATCTTAGGGGGTTTTTTTTAGTATTTAAAAAATGAATTTTTAATACGAAAAATGGCATTTTTGCGTGTTAGAAATCGAATCCGGACTCTTATGTAAAAACTCATTATAACTAGAGTTTATGGGAGATTCTTTTTTGTTTTTTATCCTTAAAATTTGATGATTTGTACTCATTTTAAATGGGGGAAGCTTTTTGTTGTATTCACTATTTATGAGTTTACACTAGATTTTAATGATTAAATTAATTTCTAATAAGCTTTCAGATTCGTCAGAACTCATAATAAACATTTTATAGACAGATAATACTTCTTTTATTACGTAAAATATAATTTATTTTGCTAGAAATCGAACTTGGACTCTTATGTAAACATTCATTCTTACTGAAATTCTTAAGATAACGGACGATTTTCTTTTAAAAAAAATGATTATTTTCATCACTTTTTAATGTCTTAATACAAGTCGACCCCCCTATAACACTGTTGATTTTTCCGTTTTATATGAATTCCATGTTGTACGAGTCGCTTAGATTTTACCGGGCTGTGAACGGCTCAAGTATTTGTAAAATCTAAGTGACTCTTACAACATGGAATTCATAT
Organism: Centruroides sculpturatus; assembly: GCF_000671375.1. Taxonomy (NCBI): domain Eukaryota; kingdom Metazoa; phylum Arthropoda; class Arachnida; order Scorpiones; family Buthidae; genus Centruroides; species Centruroides sculpturatus. The sequence continues at coordinate 34 of NW_019386843.1, read as the reverse complement.
AAAACAGAAAAATCAACAGTGTTATAGGGGGGGG
>NW_019386842.1:0-19185 GCF_000671375.1 Centruroides sculpturatus | reverse complement strand
ATAAATTTGAATTTTTTTTATTTAAAAGACAATAAATTAGGTTTTTAATTTTCTTATAGCTATTTCTGCTGAAAAATCTCTTTAATGAATATAGTCGTGTGAATGTATTTACATTCAACTAAGTAATGATATTACATTATTTTACACAGCTTCAGATTGTTCCCATTTATTTCCATAACAGCAAATGTAAATTCCATACATTTTTCCAAATTTCATAACTTCTATGCAGAAGTTAAGAAATTTGGAAAAAATTTGTAATCAAACATTTAATTTCATCAAAAATTAGAGAAGTAACACATTCTTAATTTGTGAATTTAGGTTTGACTAAATCAAATCATTATCAATTACACAAAATTGATAATCATAAATATCTAAAATAGCCTATGAAAAATAAGAAAATACTTCTAGGAAAAAAAAAAGATCTTCAGATAAGTATTTCATCATTTACATTACATATAACTAAACATGACTAATATGATTATAAATTACTAACATGTGATATTGAAATAATTATTATTTAGTTAATTTTACTACTCAAAACAATTATAGAAGAAAATGCTTATTGTAAGTAATTGTTAATGTTATACACATTACACCAATAACAATTATATTAACTAATTCATTTGTAGAAATTTAAATCATCATCATATTTTTTAGAAACCATTAAGGAATGTTTAAAGATTATTTTTAGTATTTTCAATCTATATCAAGTAACTCATCATAGTATGATTCTGTTAGATATTTTATTTCAAGAAATGATCTTTAAATTCTCTATTTTTGTAAAAATTAATTATAAAAGAATAATAAAAATATATAGAATTTTTTGTAAAAAAAGAACTTGAATACAGACAAAATTATATTTTTAATGTTTAAAAATTTACAGAGACCATAACATATAACAAATCTTTTTCAATAAATAATTACAAGATATTTTGTTTTTGAAATCCAGTTTGTATTGACATTTAAGGAGAATTACATAAGTAAAAACTATTAACTAATATTTTTCTTCATTTTAATAATAATTGCATATTTATTTAATCAATAAAATCATAAACTGTATAACTTGTGAAAATATTGGCAAAAGTGAAATATGCCTATATGTATTAAATATAAAAATTAATATTCAATTATAAACAAAACATATTATATGAAGCATTGATATTAAATTATTGAAAATTTTTAGTAACTTTAAAAATAATATAATTACAGACCAGACAAACTTAAATGTAATAAATTTACAAAAATATATGCATTAAATTTTAATCAAATTATTAGAAGAGCCCATCAGCAGCCAAGTGCATGAAGCCACTGAACATTGGTAGTTGGTTCTGGGATCTTGCCAACAGTTTAGCCACATGGAGTTTTCTGGTTTTCTTCAGGTTTGTAATGCTTAAATAGGGGCCAGTTTCCCATAGAAAGTCCACATAATTTAGGGGTTTTTATGTCTTTATCTTTTTTCAATGATTTATTTCCAAGCTAAAGATAATGCATTTGCATCCCTTGTGTTTAGGCACTGTTTTTTGGCCTTGCTCTTGTATATATCTATTTTTTACATATAGCAATGGTTGGAGAATGTACCTTTTTTAATAATGTTTCTTTCATCCCACTTTATAACAGAGCCTTCCAACTGTGACATTGCTGCTAAAATTGCATTACATAAAAACCTCTGAATTATGTGTCCTCATTAGTGATGTGCCAGATCGTTAAAACTGTATATCCGCGGATGTGGATACGGATCATTAGTGTCTGGATACGGATACAGATCTCAACTTTCGTACTCAGTCGGTGCTGGTGCATGTGACCTTGGACCAATAGTTGACGCTTTGCGTTAATAACGCGACATGTTTTGACTTGCACTGCACGTGTTTTAGTTTATAGTGTAAAAGTGTGCTAAATTAGAATTCACAGCAAAGGAAGACAGGATAAAGTAACAAAAGTTGATATAATTTTCCAATTAAGCTATTTCGCGTCTTTATACAGATTCTATTTCAGGGGATTCCAACTTCACGGTACAAACAGTAGCATGCGAAATTACAGCGATAATAATAGTTTGCTGTATTCAAAGCACGTGTACAATACAGATCCCGATCGCGACAATATAACCCGGAACCTTAAAACTAACCTTAAACACTAACTTAACACTAATAACAGAAAAAGGGATAGAATTAAGAAGACAGAAAAAATGGTAGATAAGATAGAAATAGGGATATCTGGGGTTTTGTCCCTTTTTTCGGCTTGTTTCTTTATGCGTACTGTTGGGTGGGATAACACACGTCCTTCTCCTATAACTGGCCAGTTCTCTTCTTCAATAATTAGGATTTTTCCTTCCACAGTCGTCAATACGACCTTAAAACAGGATCTTTTTTCTGAACTTATTTCTGAACTATCCGGTCATTGAAAATACGACTCCCAGTATTCTCACCTCGTCCGTACACTCTGCCGTCCGGTTTACGAATGACCTGCTACGTCACTTCTCTTTTTTCTCCGGCTCCTGTTTACACCTTTGCTCCTCAAATTTCTAGGAACTGCTCATCCCACCCAAGGGACAGGGAATAGATAAGAAAGTTCTAGAAGAAAATAGAACAATAGAACAAAGGGTAGAAAGAAGAAACGAAACTAAACTAAAATTAATATTTACATAAATATAGCGTACCGCCACAATAGTTTAGTGCAGTGTTTCCCAACCTTTTTTGTGCTATGCGCCACCTGAGCCTTTCTAAAATTCTTATGTCTCCCTAATATATATAGCGGCTATATGGTTAACTTAAACTCTGGACAAGTCCATTTTCGAATTGCCCTCCTTAGCAATCCAATTGCCCCTTGTGGAACATGGACCCCACGTTGAGAAACACTGGTTTGTGGTTAGTGTGACACGGGATAGCATAGATTACGTTTGTGTTTTTGGAGAGTGTTGAGTTAAATTAAAATAAAAACAATGTCGACAAAAAAGTTTAGTAGTGTAATATGGAAATATTTTATGATAGTAAATGATTTTTGTGTGATAAAATTTTTGCAATATGAATGTGCCAAATATGTGATTTTAAGAAATAAAAAGTGATTTGAATTGAAATGACGAATGTGCTATTGCTACCTATCTTTAAAATTTCATATAAGTAATGAAATTCATTAAGATAAAAGATCCGCTAAAGATCTGCTAAAAAGTAACGGACACGGATACAGATCTTTTTTTTCCCTCGGATATCCGCGGATGTGGATACGGATACGGATACCGGCACATCACTAGTCCTCATATATTATACATATTGGATAAATAAATATGATAAAAAACACACCTTTAACACTCCAGCAAATAAAAATAAAAAACATTTTTGATTGTTTTTAACTGATCTTCCTCAGTTACCATAAAAAAAAAAAGTTTTATAAAATATTATAAATACTAATAACAAGTAAAATTTTCATGAAGTTCGATCCTACTTGAGATAGGACACATTATCCTCTTCTATTTCCCAATCCCTTTGACCTTTAACCACCAAAATTTAATAGCATTAATCTTAATCCCCTAATACACAAACCTCCCTGCAAAATTTCAGAAATTATTGACAAAAGACACAGGAGTTATTAAGCTTCAAAGTGGGTGAGCAAAATTGTCCCCCCTCATACACACATCTATACATACAGAAAAACCCCTGAAGTTTTTGCATTTCTTGACATTTCAAAGTCCCAAGTCCAACAATGTAAAAATCTTAGATTATTTTTTAACTGATTGCCATACTTTCCCTCTGTTATATGGGTATATAACAGAGCTGGGAAAGTAAAAATTTTAATTAATTTTTTTTTATCAGAATATAAGAATACTTTATCACATTTTTGAATGAGTCATTTATTAATCAAACAGCAAATTTAGATAAANATCATAATTAGTTTTTGGCATAATTGTTTTTTATTTATTTATATTTTTATAAAATTGTTTTAAGTGATAATTTTCTAGTTGTGTCAGAAAGTAATTATATAAAAATTCTTTACCTTTACATAATAGAAAAGATTGTTTTTCTCAAGATAATAATATGGTCCATACAGGATATATATTATACTCAATAGACTTTGCAAAATTAATTTCATACTCTCTTGAGCCATGCAATTAGTGATTAGTCATAGATATTTTTATATTGTGTATTTATACTTTTTGACACATATTGTTTATCATCAACAGATGGGCCTAAAACATATCAGGAAGCATGCAAATTACCAGAGTGGAGGAAAACTATAGAGAAAGGATTAGACTCTCATCAGAAACTTCAAATGTGAACACCTGTAAATTTGCCAGAAAGCCAGATAGCTATAGATGCAAAATGAATATTTAAAATGAAAGGAGATGGTACAAAGAAGGACAGGTTAGTGGCAAGAGGATTCCAAGTACCTTATGAAGAAGGAGAATTTTGCTGAGCCAGTCTGTAGAACATCTACAATTAGAATTTTACTTTCTGTGGNCACATTTTGTCATTGTTAAATTGTAAAGAACAAGAGTGAAGCAAAAGATAACTTGATATATTATATTCAAGAAATTAAAGCTTAACATGGTCTTACTGAGAAGTCATAAAATCTAATTTAAAATTGATACTATTGTAAAAATAATTATCAAGTAATAAGTATAATTACTGAATATTTTAAGAATTTCTTCTTTCTTTTGGAATGTTTTCATTTTAAATTAATTTTGCAGTAGAAACTTGATCTACATTGGAATTTGTTTTATTTCTGAAAATTATTTAAATTTAGAGAAAAGCCAATTCTTTTATCTGGACACATTATTGCATTATTCTGTATCTTAAAGCAAACTTCAGAAATTTTAACAAACTTTATTTTATTTCTCATAAATTATCAAAGGTAAAATAATTATTTTCATTTTTTTTCTAAATAGAATAGAATAGAATAGAATGTTTATTAACGTAATAGGCAATAGCCTGTTACAGTAATAGGCAATAGCCTGTTTTTTCTAAATATGAATTTATTAAATTTCCTAAATAAATTTTTTTTTGTAAATTTATTAAACAGAAGTTTAGAAATTTTTCTTGCTTATTATTAATTAAAGAATATAAAAGATTAATTCATAATTAATAAATATTCATAATCATGCTTTGTAACAATGTGGTGCAGAACAAAACTATGATGAAAATAAATGTTAAGCTATTTATTAATAATTTGTTATATTTATTAAAAGATTAAAATATTTGAATTTTAATACATGCTGCTTTATGATATTGAGCATATTGTAATAAAGCACTAATGATAAGCTTTAATTATTTATATTGTTTTTGATAAAAAAAATTTTAAAATAACAAATATTGAAACAATTAGATTTTTTTTTTTTAAATATTTATAATCTTGTTCTATCATGGTTTATAAAAATTACAAAAAATGTACACATTCATATAAGTATTTATTTTTTCAGAAAATTTAAAGCAAATGTAACATTGTATTGCTATATTTAATACATTATTTTCTTGGCTATTCAACCAAGAAAATAAACTTTATATCTAAAATTTTTGGATTAAGAAATATAATTTCATAGGATTCCAGAAATTATTATTGTAGTTTGCAAAGTAAGTAAAATTAGAAAAAAAATGTTATGATGATTATTTGTCAAAAGCTTCAGAGTAAAACAAATAATTATGATGAGAACTTTCAAATAAAGTAAAAGATAAAACCCATTTTGACTGTGCACACCTCATATGTAGCTCTTCCCAGCAACCTTTTCTCAGACATCTAGAATGAGTTGAAATTTATAAGGCTGCCCACTAAAATACTGCTATTAACTTTCATGATATAGGCACCTTCCCCACAGCATGGAAGTCTTTCTTCTAACTGTAAACTTATTTTCCTCACCCCTCTCACTCTCCTTCTTACTTACATTAGTCCCCTTTTTCACACATGTATGGCAGTTCCCCATTATTTCAGCAGCTGCAGGATTAGTTAGCCTGAGGATGCCTGTTCAATACATGTGAAAATATTAGCACTTCCCATTTTTTTCTGCTGGTTATTTGGTTTTTTTTGTAGCTTTGTATAAAACAAAATAATTATTGAGATATTTAAACAAAATGAAACTAATTAAAAAATAAACAAAATTTACTTAAATTCTGATAGAAAATAATTTTAAAATATAAAACTTGTTTTGAAGAAAGAAATTTGTTTATAGCAATTTAAGATTAAGTTTGCCATTTATTTAATCAATTATTTATTGATGAAGACTACAAAACAGATTTTCATTCCATTGATAAATAAATAAATTAATTTTAACATCTGTATATACTCATGTATATTCTTCATATTTGAATATATTTGAATAGTTATATTTCTGTTAATGATATATGTCACATCTAGTTTATAATTTTAGTTTTAATTGATGCCTATAATAATTTATTAAACTACAGAGGTCTATGCAACTTAATAAATTATTATTTGTAGTAATTAAACTCATAAACTAAAATGTAACCTTCAGGGCTTTCAAACCACACAGATCATTTCTTGCATGAATCTAACATCATAAATAAGAAATAATGATATATTTTTCAACTACATAATTATATAATCTTCCCACAAATATATTTAATAACCTCAAAAAATACATAGTCCATTTCAAATTATTTGGTTCATCTTCTCTTATAAAAATTCTGACATTTTTTACATTAGATTATTTTACATTATATTTTCATGAAATGTTTTTGCCACCCATAAATTGTTTACATGCACTCCAATATCCCAGTCAGTTTGAAAGAACAATGTTTGATAATTAATATAAGTTTAATTTTACAATATAATTTAATAAATTAAATTTAAAAAATAATTAATAAAAAACTGATGTAGAATTAATTAAACTTATTGAATATAGTAGTGAAATTACAGTATAAACTCAGTTTAATGTTTTTCAAAAAACCAATGAAAAAATATGTTAAATCACAAAATATGTAAAAGCCAAACTTTCTTAAAAACATGCTAGACTGTTTCAATGTTCAAATGCATATGTAAATGCATTTAGAATGGATAAAGTGAAGAAAAACATATATTTCCAGTATAAATGTGCATCCAAGATAATGTACAACAATCAGCAACTATAGACGTGTTTTACACAAAGATAGTAAAGCATTAAACAGTAGCAGATTACGTTCCTTTCAGGCCCTAGATGCAATTTTGTTATAAGATCTTTATATAAAATTGTTTTTTTTTATTAAAAAGTCAATAAAATCTTTAAATAATAAGTTATTTTAGAGATTTTTAAATGTTCAGTAAATTTTTTGAGTCGTAATGTTTTTCTGTGTAACCTTTGAGGTCTCTCAAAAAATCAAGGCCCTAGGAGCACCTATTGGGTAATCCATTAAAGTTCTCTTTTGAATGTGTCAAGGATACTTGTTTGTTTCCTGTTGAGGATTTTATGTGTCTTCATCACTCCAGTTTCAAAGTTTGAAACAAAGAAACACAGCTTCATCAATATCATCACCACTATTGTGTATTAAATACTTTCGTTTATGTTTTGTACTTGTTGTCATAATGTCTGTGTTTGTAATGCATATAAATACTGTATTTGGACCATAAAATCTGTAGTGAACTTCAAAAATTGATGTGACATCACTTTACTATATTTGCTATGCCAGTCTCTGAATCCAGCAATGGTTGCCAAGGTGCAAAAAAATAGAATGTATCTTCATGCTATCATAATGCAGCAAAATGATTTTGATAATTCATTGTACTTTTTTAATTCTTCTAACCATTGAACATGAAATACAGTACATTTCTGTTTTCTATAAACATTGGGTGAAAATTCATCTAGGGATCAAGTTTTTATGCATTAAAACCTAAAAATTTGCAAAATTAGAAAACACTAAATGCAACATTAACGATGTGGTTTATGAAGATTTGAAGAAAGTGGTGAAAAAATACATTAAATTAAGTTAAATTATATAATAAAATGTAAGATTTTTAATAAAAGAAACTAATCTAAAAATATAAAATTTTAGAGATTTTTTTTATTGGAAAAGTCTTGTTACAAATAAGAATTTTTTAAATTAATATATGCTGTTCAAATTCATCTCTAGGTAATTTAAAGCATCATTTCCTTAGAACTGTTAGAATAATCAATAAACAGTAACCTGTAATGTAAAACCTTACTATCTTGATATTCACCCAGCTGATTTTTCAAAAAAATGAACATTTTCGGTCTTCTTCTAAGACCTGCTTCAGGTGAAAAATTTCAAACAGATGGAACTTCTAATGTCTTGATGATCTAATATTTTGAATGCAGAAGAGCTCACAGCTAAATTCAAATTTAAAATCTAGAATTGACCAATAGGATGCATCCAAGTGTAAACATCCTAAAACTGTTTTTCATAATGTATCAAAGAGGGCCTGCCATGCTTTTCAAATGCACCTCAGTAACCATTGATATATTCCATATTTTCAAAGATGATGATTGTCTGCTTTAATCATTTTTTATAATAAATCTAAAGGATTTAGAAAAATAGAAAAAATTCAAAAGTTTTTCTTCGATGAATACAAACATTTTTTTCTTTTCCAAAATATGTTTTGTATTAATTTGAATAGTAAAATATTATAAATTATTATTATTATTAGTTGTGCTTTAGTTAGAAATATCTTATAATATCTTAATTATCAATAGTTGCTTTTACTTTTTTAATATCTTAACACCATATGTATTTTTAATTAAAAATTTTATAGTTATTACATATATAGAATTTTTCATTTGAAACGTATTAAAGTTGTCTTTAAGTCTATAAGATACTCTCTATTATTTATAATTTTTGAATTGTTAGAATATTAAATGAAAATTTATATTAAAAAACTTCTTTTAAAAAAATTTAAAATTTAAATTTTTACTAATTAAATTGATCTTCTTGTCAATTGATAAAATTATAATCTATTGTTTGCTTAGTCTAAAAACCTTAACAGATTTTTTAAAACTCTTAAATCTAATTTCTATTGTAATAAAACAGAAATATTGTAATACAAAACGACTTCTAATAACATGACACTGAGTTGAGTAATAACAATCCATGAAATATTGTATCTACTTCACAGAGAGAGGTCTATATTTCAAGATAAATCCAATAAATTTAGGATTTCAATTACATGAACACACTGAATTATGGTAAAAGTTTAATTACATTAATTTTTTAACATTTGCTCTTCTGCCAGTTTAAATAGTTTGGCAAACTGCAAAAGAATTTTTATTTTTATTTTAGCTATCAGATTTCAAAGAGATTTTAAAAGAACCTGATTTATGTCTTCAGTCTAAACAGACAATAGACTGTAACTTTCACATACATAAAAACTTCTGATTGATTAAGCAAAATGTCAGACTCTTAAGATGTTAGTTCTTGTTTTCTAGGTTGTAGATTAAGATTTCAATTCAAGCATTGATGTTTGAATTATTGATATTTAAAAAAAAAAAATTTTATTTAACAAGTAATTGTGGCATTGCCATAAAAGAAAGACATTAAAAATTACATTAAAAAATAAGATTTAAAATTTTCAGTTTTAACTCAATTTTATTTTTTATCAAAAATATGATTTAATAATTTGAACTTAGCAGCTGGTTCATTTTTAGTGAAATATTTTTTTTTATTTTTGAAAATGTAAAATAAAAGATTAAAATACAATATAATGGAATTCTTATGAATTAATCATAAAGACTCCATTATGTTTATGTTTAAAATTTATAAATGTACAAATATTTCTAAAATTATTTTTTTATTTCATTATTTTTACATTGTTCAGTATATATTTCTATCATTATATTCTTTATTGTTTATCAATATATTATGTTTAAAAATACTTCATTTTATTTCTTTTTAAAATCTTAATGATTTTTAGTTAAAAAAAAATACTGTCTGATTTTGCATTCTATATTTTTTTTTTATTTTTATTAGAGAAAAATATCCGAAGAATTTGTACTTTTGTTCATTTTATTCCAGTAAGTAAATTTTATTTTTATTGTTCTTTCATTTCATTTCATTTGTTAAATAATTAAGTAATTTCTATTTTCACAAAGATTATTTCTTTAAAGATCAAAACCATTAAATAAATTTTTAATGTTTAATTTTAAGTAAAATAAATAAATTTTATTTGATTATTTATTTGTTACTCTAGTCAAATGTACAGAATGCATATTATGATGTTTAATGCTAATTTATAGCCGTTTGATTCTGTTGATATTTGATTCTGTTGTTTGAACATATATATATATAATCTTTAGATTGAAGTTTCATTTAAATATTACAATCAGTAAACTAACTACTTGAAAAAGGAGGTTTCTCTGATCAATCATCAATAGGACAAAATATTCTAATTTAATCTAAACAATTTCATGTTACAATTTCTCAACTTCATCTAAACAAAATCTTCAAACTGTAAATTAAAATAAAAGCAACTGTCATATTTAATTACAGATATGTAATTTCAATTTCAGTTTTGTATTAAACTATATGGACTACTTATGTTGGTGGGTTACATAAAATCAAAATTTTAAGTCAAAATTACAATAAAGCCTGCTAATGTAATTTGTAATTGTAATTGAAGGGACCAGCTCAAAGTGGTCATCTTACACAGGTGATCATATTAGCAGGTTTCACTGTACATCAAAGTACACAAAGCAGTGTTGAGTAATTCATCAATCAAAATTACATTTTAAATCTTCTGTTAAACAATAAATAAACAAAGAAAAATAAATTTTTAAATTAACATAATTGCTTGAATATATATATTTTATAAAATTAGTATATAGATGAATCAATTTTACTGATAATTTAGTATAAGATAAGATTTTATTAGTTAGATTAACAGAATTAACTTATAACATTTTTCCCTTTGAAATTAACAATTTTTACAAAAAAGAATTAAATATACCAGTGAATTCTCTGATCCATCACAAACAATATCATTTTAGTCTAAAAACAAAACTATTTGATTCTTAAATCTAAACTGAAGCTTATTTAAGTGTAGTTGAAGTAATAAGGAAAGTAAGTAATGTTTAACTTATAAATGTTATAGTAAGTCTTTTCATTTATCATAGCAATATCCTTGTACCAATTGTGAAAACTAGATTTCTCTCTAAGGACAACAAGTCAGGATTTACACATTTGAATTTCCATGTTTTTACAATACTCCTAAGATAGTGATCAAAATTATCAGTAGACTGAAAAATTAGCTGAGGAGACAAACCAGTCCCTTCCAAAATGTATCATATTGTTTATCCTACAGATAAGTAATTAATGAAAATTATTGGTTAAAAATATTTTAAATCTATTAATTTCTCAAACAAAACAGAAAATTTTCTTTAACTCTAGATAAAAAGTAACATTTTAAATATTTTATTAATTTTATTATTTTCATTGATAAACTTACTGTTTGTATATTATGATAAAAATATTTTGAATGTTATTTATAAAATAATCAGATGAATGATTTAACTATTAAGTTAAACTATTTACCTAAATTATCTGTGCATTCAATTTAGATAAAAAAGTTAAACAATCCTAAAAGCATATGGCACATCAAAGCTCTCAGTAAAGAATTAGTCAATACATTTATCCTAAATCCAAATTAATATTTAACAAATAAATTCTTCGTTATTAATATTTTGATTTGTTTTTTCGAATAGAATGAAAATTATTTGCAGTAATTTATACCTTGCATATTTATGTTGGCTGATTGATAAGTAAAGTCTCCTACAATAGCATTCCATGAAGTTTCAGGATGGAAACATATGCCCACAATCATTTAGTAACTATGTGTGTCTAATCTGTATGTTTGCAGTTTAAGTTCATTATGTTGAATCATTTTATAATAGTCAAGTTTAAACATAAATAAATAGTGGTCTTCTTCATTCTTTACAAAAATATCAATTATTAATTGAATTTTTTAGCAATGAAAGATTATACACTGATTGAAATTCACAGACATTTGTGAGTTGTATACATACGGCAATGTTTATATGGATAAGATGTAGTTCTACAACCAAGAATAAATCATTGATGAGGGGATTTAGATGATTTATTCTTCAGCTTGTCCCCTCAATGATTTAGATGAGGAGACAAGCTGAAAAAATTGTGTAGGCCTATAAATAGACATGGTATTAGTAGGACTGCCTACATTCAACTTTATTATTTTAAATTTTTTATTTTTTAAGCTTGATGTGGATGATTATTATTAATTTAATCTGTTAAAAATAGTTTTACTGTATAATAGGTATCTGATAATGCAAGGGACAAGGGTTGAACACACAATAAAACATGGACAGTATGATTAGAGTGTCATGCTGCAGCTGAAGACAATTTGTGGTATTGACATCTTGGTCACTTACACAAAGAGATGCGCTGTGACAGCTTGAATTCAGTTTCAAATTGAAGGAAAGGCTTTTTGAGTCCCTTTCTATCATAATGAAAGACACTCTGCTGCCATAGGTGATCTTATATATAGTGATATGTGTGGACCAATTATGCCATCTGCAATTAGTGGTAAAAAGTATCTTCAGGTAATCTTAGATGACTTTCACATTTTGTCATTGTTAAATTGTAAAGAACAAGAGTGAAGCAAAAGATAACTTGATATATTATATTCAAGAAATTAAAGCTTAACATGGTCTTACTGAGGAAAGACTGTGATTAGATATTGGTGGCAAATTTGGTTCAAATAGTTTTAAAGGATTTGCAAAACAATGGTATACTATTGGAATGCACTAAGAGTTACAGTCCACAGATGGGAGGAAAGGCTGAATGCATGAATAAGACTATATTAAACATGACTCATACAAATCTCATTGACTGAGAAATCCCAAAGGAGTTATGGGGAGAGGCATTAAAGAGCTCAGCCTAGAAACTAAATAGATATCTAACAAGGACTATTCAGAGAAAGAAAACGCCATCATTTTGTGGCATGGATGGAATGCTCTCAGCAAGCTGAAAGTATTTGGATATCGAGCATGGTTCAATATCCTACCAAAACAAACTATAGAAGCAAGAACAAAATGTGCAGTTATTATGGGATATTGTAGTAGTGGCTACAGGTTGTGGATCCCAGCTGAAGAAACGATAGTAAAATCATGAGATGTATGTTTTAATGAAAGCTGTATGGAGTATATAGGAAACAAAAGAGCCAAATCAAAACAAATAGAAGAGGGAGTTGTATCCCCAACTATATTACACCCAGTATTGAAGAAGAAGAGCAAGATGATGATGGAAGAATACTAGGAAACAATAACAACAGTGAGCTAAAAGATGAAAGAGAAGACAAAAGGGAAAATTCTAACTTTAGAATTTTCCCTTTTTGTTGATGATAAACAATATNTCCTCTCCTCCCCACTCAGCATCACTCATGCCTACTAGATCATCTAAACCTTTCATAAAACGAAATGTAAGATATCTCGTGCAACTTAAATATCGAAGAATTCTTTCACCTGTCTTCCACAACTGATCTGTTGGTCTGTCTAGATATCAACTAAGACAACACACTATACACAATATCTGGCCTGCTTGTAACAGAAATGTACAGTACATCAGATTGCACATCAATCTGCAAAATGGATTTTCTTCATCAAATTGGATTCTGCTAAATGAAATTTCATTTTCGTAGGTGTGGCAACTTCACAACACTGTTCCATATTAAATTCAGTTAAGATATGGGTAATTATTTTGGACTGACTGATTTTTAATTCCTTTTCATCCTGATCAAACTTTATTCCTAAGAATGGTGAGACTTCTCCCAAATCTCTGACATTGAACTCTTTGTGCAGATCATTCATTAATTTGTCAATCTCTGCATCTTCAAACTGTGACAATCACATTGTCAATAAAAATAGTCAAGTAGGCACCATTACCTACATACAAACAGAAGTCATATTTTGACTTAAAATCTAAATTTTCCATTACTTCATTAAACTTGCCATTTCAACATTTTGGTGCATTTCTCAAGCCATACAATACTCTATTCAATTTCAATGTCCTTTTTGACATTTAAACCCTTCTGGTGTATTGATGTATACATCTTTTTCTAGATATTCATTTAGAAAGGCAGTTGTGAGTCTAAACGGATGTAGCTTCCAGTTATGCTGTACTGCCACAGAAAGTAAAATTCTAATTGTAGATGTTCTACAGACTGGCTCAGCAAAATTCTCCTTCTTCATAAGGTACTTGGAATCCTCTTGCCACTAACCTGTCCTTCTTTGTACCATCTCCTTTCATTTTAAATATTCATTTTGCATCTATAGCTATCTGGCTTTCTGGCAAATTTACAGGTGTTCACATTTGAAGTTTCTGATGAGAGTCTAATCCTTTCTCTATAGTTTTCCTCCACTCTGGTAATTTGCATGCTTCCTGATATGTTTTAGGCCCGTCTGTTGATGATAAACAATATGCAGTATACAATTCAAAATCATTTAAATGGAAAAGTTTCTTAATGACAAAAGGGAAAATTCTAACTTTAGAATTTTCCCTTTTGTCATTAAGAAACTTTTCCATTTAAATGATTTTGAATTGTATACTGCATATTGTTTATCATCAACAGATGGGCCTAAAACATATCAGGAAGCATGCAAATTACCAGAGTGGAGGAAAACTATAGAGAAAGGATTAGACTCTCATCAGAAACTTCAAATGTGAACACCTGTAAATTTGCCAGAAAGCCAGATAGCTATAGATGCAAAATGAATATTTAAAATGAAAGGAGATGGTACAAAGAAGGACAGGTTAGTGGCAAGAGGATTCCAAGTACCTTATGAAGAAGGAGAATTTTGCTGAGCCAGTCTGTAGAACATCTACAATTAGAATTTTACTTTCTGTGGCAGTACAGCATAACTGGAAGCTACATCCGTTTAGACTCACAACTGCCTTTCTAAATGAATATCTAGAAAAAGATGTATACATCAATACACCAGAAGGGTTTAAATGTCAAAAAGGACATTGAAATTGAATAGAGTATTGTATGGCTTGAGAAATGCACCAAAATGTTGAAATGGCAAGTTTAATGAAGTAATGGAAAATTTAGATTTTAAGTCAAAATATGACTTCTGTTTGTATGTAGGTAATGGTGCCTACTTGACTATTTTTATTGACAATGTGATTGTCACAGTTTGAAGATGCAGAGATTGACAAATTAATGAATGATCTGCACAAAGAGTTCAATGTCAGAGATTTGGGAGAAGTCTCACCATTCTTAGGAATAAAGTTTGATCAGGATGAAAAGGAATTAAAAATCAGTCAGTCCAAAATAATTACCCATATCTTAACTGAATTTAATATGGAACAGTGTTGTGAAGTTGCCACACCTACGAAAATGAAATTTCATTTAGCAGAATCCAATTTGATGAAGAAAATCCATTTTGCAGATTGATGTGCAATCTGATGTACTGTACATTTCTGTTACAAGCAGGCCAGATATTGTGTATAGTGTGTTGTCTTAGTTGATATCTAGACAGACCAACAGATCAGTTGTGGAAGACAGGTGAAAGAATTCTTCGATATTTAAGTTGCACGAGATATCTTACATTTCGTTTTATGAAAGGTTTAGATGATCTAGTAGGCATGAGTGATGCTGAGTGGGGAGGAGAGGAAGAGATACAAAAACTAGGAAAAGTGTGAGTGGAATGATTGGTTTTCATGCTGGAAATCCAATTGCATAGTACTCCAGAAAACAAAACTGCATGGCTCTTTCATTCATGAAGGCTGAATATATTTCAGCTACCATTGCAGATCAAGAATTAATGAATTTAAAAAGTATTTTATCCAAATTTGGTGAGTGTAATATTGTAATCCTCAAAATTGACAACATAAGTATGGTTTCTACGATGAAAACGTTTGAGAATTCAAAGAGAGGTAAGTGTATTGATATAAGATATCACTACATCAAAGACCTGTGTAGAAACAAGGAAATTTCAATTGAACATACCAACTCAAATGGAAATATTGCTAACATTTTTATGAAAGCTTTGGGAAAAGAGAAGTTTGATGTTATGTGACTGGCTGGATATAGTGTAAATGTATAGAAAGTCCTTACATATTAAGTACTATTAATGTTTGAAATGTAGGATTACATTTTGACATTTCAAGAGACATTGAAATGAGGGGGTGTGTCAAGGAATGTGAATATCATACTGTGCTCCTCTCAACTGTCAGGAGCATTAAACCTTCTTATGCTCTGTTTACCATACTCTACCATGTTCTGTAGCAAAGAAGGAATGTGCTGTTCTGCTGTTTTTTCTGTATTTTGTTCATTTATTAAAAACAGTTTTTAGTTGAAGCAATGTACCATTGTACATTCTTGTTTCACTTTTAACATTATTAATATTTATAGGCATTTTTTTCATATATACGAAAGAAATATATATATATATGTAAGCATTAATAATATAAGAAATGTAAGTATTAATGATCTGTTAAATTCTTATTTGTATTATTATATTTTAAATTAGAAAGTGCTTAATTTTTAGATATGAATTATAGTAGGAAATCTTATTTTTTTTAAGTCAAAAGTATTTATAAGATGATTGATCTAATCATATTATAAATATTATGTGTAATGAAAAATATTACATATTTGAATGATGTTATCTTACATATTGCAATCATAGCTTAAATATGCTTCTTTGCACATCTGTTGAATGCCTTTTGGTATATATCATAGTTGATGTAATTTTCATGACCACTGCTGTAATCTGTTCAGAATGTTTGAATACTTTTATATAGATTTTTCCATATAAGAGATTAGCTTTACTGTATGTAAATGGAAAAGGTTTAATCAATGTTATTTAATTGAAATAGAACTAATTACTTAAACCGTCTCTAAAATGATGTATATTAGAACTTTAATAAATGTTATACAGTTTAGATCATCTGTCTGAAGTGCTTATGATTTCATTTCAAAATAACTATATTTCTATAAAATTACAATCACTATAAGCAATGATATATTACATCGTGTTTTGCAAAGTGACAATTTTTCTAAACCAAAAAATGCTTGTTATATACAAGTTATGTTATAACAAGTCTGTTAGGATAATGATATAGAATATACAAATAATTTAAATTAGATAATACAATACTTTAAACATATTTCCTGAATTATAGAGTTTTTATTTACTTAAGATTTTCAAAAGTCACTTCAACCTAGTTTTCATTAATTGTAAAACAGTTCTACTGTCTACTGTTTCATCTGATTTAACAAAAAAATCAAATTTTTCCTTTATATATTTTAAATAAATTAAACAACTAAAATCTATCTTTATGTTGTTTTATTTAAATATATATAAAATATTGTAATTCAAATTATACAGTTTTAATTCATTTGTAAATATCATCATAATTAGTTTTTGGCATAATTGTTTTTTATTTATTTATATTTTTATAAAATTGTTTTAAGTGATAATTTTCTAGTTGTGTCAGAAAGTAATTATATAAAAATTCTTTACCTTTACATAATAGAAAAGATTGTTTTTCTCAAGATAATAATATGGTCCATACAGGATATATATTATACTCAATAGACTTTGCAAAATTAATTTCATACTCTCTTGAGCCATGCAATTAGTGATTAGTCATAGATATTTTTATATTGTGTATTTATACTTTTTGACACAATACAGGTGTTATTTCTGTATATTAATTTTTTTTATTTTATCCCACAAATAAAATATTTCCCTAAATGATAAATTATTAAAAATTTTCTTTTATATTTTACATCTCATTCTTTGTTTTGTGCTTACTCGTTTTATTAATAGTAAATTTGCTTTATTTAATAATAACGCCTTTAGGAGACATATGACAGATGCACAACTGACACAATGTATTCTCTAGTGATTTTAGATTACATATCCAGTTCCATATCAAATCAATTACTGCATTTTAATTTAATGTTATTGTTCTTTTCTGAAGTAGGTCATTCAAGTGACAGTGAAAAGCATGAAGAATTAATATCCTTGTTTACTGTATATATGGATATTTGCACATATTTTTCTTAAATAAATTATATTTTAAATTGTAATATTATTTTGTATTTAATATTTTTAATACTAAATTTTACTAAATTTTATTAAACTTTCCACACTACAATTTATTTAATATTTTAAAATTATCTGATAACTAATTAAATAATCAGCATTAAACAAAATCTTACTTTACAGTATTTATTTCATTGACAAAAATTCAATTATGATATTTAACGGAATAAAATCATTCAGTGATCTGTTGTCATTTGTTTAAAGGTCATCTACATTATATAAATGCCAGAACAAATTCTCTTACTACATATTTAAATTTAATGGAAAAATGTAATTTTTTTTTGTAAGTCATGTTTTAATTAATTTGTTTTAAATAAATCATATTGTTAAACTATTCTGTATAAGTTCTCTGTAAAGATTTATCACTTTTCATCTCGTCAAAGATGTAATGTCTCTACTTATACACAGCATATTAATCTTAATTCATTGATCAATTTAAATTCTCTTCTTTCTTATATTTATTTTCATAATAATGAAAATCCATATCAGAAAGATTATGCTTGTTTTATTTAATTCATTTTCATAAAAAGAAAAATAGAAAAAATAAAACTATTTTTAAATATGTTATTTACATCAAAGTGAATTTTGTAAATTTTCCATGCTATAAAAATCTAGTTCTTTCATTTTTAACCTAGACAATACATTGTTTCATTAATTCCTTTAAAGAAATATATTAATACATAATACAAGTGAAATAAAAACAAAGCAATCTAATTGCAAAATTTTATCCTAATAATATATAAGATAATTATTGTATGTATCTATCTGTAATTCTGTTCTAATCCTATTCTAATCATAATTATTCTAATTCAAAGTGATATTAATAATATAAACAGTTAATATAACTACTGTATATATATTCAACCCTGATAGATAGTGGCCAACATGACACTTGACTTGAGTTTTAGATACAAAAGGAAACTCAAAATTTTGTCTTTTATGTAAAAAATATGATCAAAAGTCACATAAATGATATTTATTTTTATAAGTCAAGAAAAAAAATCTGTTTATTTGTTCTATTGATTTATTCATATATTTTTATGGCTTTGAAGAAGGGTGGAGCTCCACATTTGTCAGTGATCTGGGTCACATATCATCTATATCAAGCTCTGTATACAATGTTACTACTATAATATATAAACTAAGGAAGTTATTTTAAAATATTGTACATG
>NW_019386841.1:0-19199 GCF_000671375.1 Centruroides sculpturatus | reverse complement strand
ATTTCAAAAGTAAGCATCGAATAAAAAAAAGCGCCGACAACGACCTTCATTCTTTTTAATCATTTGTCCCGTTTTTCGGGGTTTTTTCCTTTATTTCGATCTTCAAGTTAATGGAAAATAAATAATAATAAACGGCTTCAAACATCTTTTATTTATCTTCTTTTAATTTTAACTTAAAAAACTATTTCCTGTCGATGTTGTCAGTATCGATACAAAAATACAATTGATCTTTGTAACACTTAGATACAAAAGTTTCTTTTTAATATATGACTTCAAAATTGAACAAATTCATATTTAAAATTTCTCTCTCTCCTATTAAAGATGACGATTCGCTGGGTTGCTCGTACGCGGAATGCGTGTACAAATATACGCATGCACACACACGCTCACACGTACTGTTCTGTACAGTACATAAGGTATCTTAATCGACCTAAGCAGAACAATTCAAAACAAATCAACGAACACATTGACATAGCCTTTGTTGAAATCTCTACGTACTGTATCCGTAAGCTCGACTACTTTTTTATTAAATTTCTTTAACAGTTCACGGTCTTCCCTATAGATCATATTCTCTAAATTTATGATATCTTGTAAAATTCCAAACTTTTGTGATTCGGGCAGACTTACGTAGACACGTCACGCGTATCAGTTCCAAAAGAATGTACTGTACTGTACTTCCTTGGTGGGAAAGATATGCGTGACGTGTCTACATAAGTCAGCCCGAATCACAAAAGTTTGGAATTTTACAAGATATCATAAATTTAGAGAATATGATCTATAGGGAAGACCGTGAACTGTTAAAGAAATTTAATAAAAAAGTAGTCGAGCTTACGGATACAGTACGTAGAGATTTCAACAAAGGATATGTCAATAAAATGAAATGGATAGTGAATAAGTACCAAAAAAAGAAAGAATAGTTCACTATTTATCTCACGGAACCAAGTTGAAGTCCTCGAAAAAAGCCCAAACTTTGTTCCAGCTAATGTAGGGTGGTGACAAACCTCAATTCTAGAACTGGAGAGAGGAATTTTGGGATTTGGTGATATGAAAAAATTACTTCAGATGGAAAGCAGTTATACAAAACCAAACAAAAAAGACAAAGGAAAGCATTAGCAACAAGGATATAAAACAAAGGCAAGAATGATTGAGAGAGGAAGGCTTGGTCTTAACAAGAGCAGACAAAAGCAAGCATTTAATTATTATGAAAAAGGAAACGTACAACAAAAGTTTGAAGGATTATATCGAACGAACAGAATGCGAACGGATTGATATAAAAATTACAGAACACGTCGAAAGAAGACTGTAAAAACTAGAAAAAAGTAAGCTAGCCAACGTATTAACTTTCCTTAAAAAATGTCGGAAAAGAACATAAGACCAAGAATACCAAGGTTACAGTATTTGCGTTGGCAAAAACACATAAGCTCGGTAAAGAAATAAGACCAGCAGTGGAAAAATGTAGAGGACCAACATATATTATTGAGAAGCTATTGCACAAATGCATTACAACCAATCTTGAGAACAGTGTATTGGTTGCACAGAACCCAACAATAGTGGTGAAAGAGTTACAAGACCTTATGTTAATGAATGAAGGAAAAGGGACAGTAATGGAATACGAGAACTTGTTCCCTTCAATAAAAGTAGAATCATGTTTTACAGCATTAATGGAATTTATGCTCCTACGGATTCCGAAATTAATGAATTACACCGATGACACGAAGGAATTAGCGAGATTGGAAAGCTACGAATCCTTTTTTAGCTTTTATAACCAAATATAGAGGCAAAAGAGGAGTTCCCACGGGAAACTCCGTATCTGCAGTGTTATGTAAATTTGTGTTACGAAAGCTGGAAAAAAGTATTACGAATGGCTAAAAGGCATATATCGTATATTTTAAATGATATGTAGATGATGTATGCGTAATAACAAAAGCATCACTGCATTTATTGATAAGGTTAACATTAACAAGGATGGGCTAAAATTGAAAATAGAACAAACAAACTCACTACAACTGCATTTCTTGGACATAACTATAGAATTTAAAAACGGAAGAATACACACAAGTGTATACATCGAGCCAACACACAGCCCACTATACATCCCTTCTAATTAAAATTATCCTTATCAATACAGGTTAGTGGCATTGCGGGCACTCACCAGAAGAGCTTTTTTATATTGCGATAATGTAATAGTGAATAAAATATACAGAATTAAACAAATGGCTACAGCACTAGAATATGGAACTAGCACGATACGTTTGATTAGAAGGTTCGAAGATAACGAACCTAGGACAAGAAAACAGCAAACCTAGCGGAACCACGAAAGTCACCTTTAACAGAGGTATAACTAACATTATGAAAGAAATTGCAGAACGTAAAAGGTTTAATATGATTGTAAAAATAGACCCAACTACGTATGTAATTTTAAGAAACGATAAAGATAAATTAGAAACAAGAAATTGCAGGTATGTACTGTACAGGGTACCGTATGAAAACACGCAGTTGCGACGACACCGATGTAACACACAAGAATTACATCGGTGTCATCACAAGGAGCTCGAAAATTAGACTTAAAGAAAATCAATATAATGTAAGAAAGGGATGCAATAACACGATACTCTCCAGAATGAAATTGGAAGAGACAAACATCGTTAAGTCTGTACACTCCCCTACATTGGCACAGAACGCTGAAAAAATTTATGTATACAAAGCAGGTCGAAGGATAAGCGCATTAATGCAAAAGATGCCCACAGCTTAGCAACGGCATGGAAATACACTGCGCAGAGTAATTTTGTTACGTCATAATTGCCTCATTTCTACTATATTTTTTTTGTACAATTTTTAGTTATTTATTTTACATTTTAATGTTATTCGTTATTTATATTAATTGTTAATTTGTCTGGCTTTATATTCAAACAGTTTAAATTAACATAGTTATTTTTTTCGTGTGTTCTATTTTGGAACGATATTTAAAGGTAAAGTATATTCCAAGAAAGATCGTTAGCCTAAAGACGGCCTATTAGACTAGGTTGAAAACGTTTGCTAAATAAAAGCGAATCCCAGCAGCCTAAAAGGTGTTTGTCGATTTATTTTGAGTACATAAAACTATTGATACTCTTGTTGGTTTAAAATGCTTCATTAAAAACATATTAAAATACAAAGAATGTCGATAGTTTTATATCGGTTTTTTTAAAACATGTTTCTTGTATATATATAGAG
The DNA here is from genome assembly GCF_000671375.1 of Centruroides sculpturatus. Lineage (NCBI taxonomy): Eukaryota > Metazoa > Arthropoda > Arachnida > Scorpiones > Buthidae > Centruroides > Centruroides sculpturatus. Next base: position 15,986 of record NW_019386841.1, on the reverse strand, counting down.
GATCTCAAAAAACTAATAAACTTAGATAAGCACAAATCCAAGCACGATCTTTTTTAGCAGGGAACCCGCAACATCTAGAATTAAGGCAAGCAATCGAAAATATAGGCAACAACCAAGTCAGATTTCTTGCCGAATACTTCCTTATCACTTATTACAAACTAGCAGGCGTTGCTCGGGCAAAAGTAACGATAGCGAAGATTAAGATTATTACGTTATAGTCGACCTTACCCGTTTTCACAGAATGCAAAAATTGGGTCCTCCCGTTTCCGGACTAATTAGAGAATTTTTAGATGGGTCTAAAAATATGTTCGATTTCACAGAATGCAAGAATTGGGTCCCCTTGTTTCCAGACTAATTAGAGAATTTTTAGATGGGTCTAAAAATATGTTCGATTTCCCGCAAAAACGAAAAACACTGCATCTGCGTCTTGCCCGTCGCTTTCTCTTAACAATTAGTAGAAGTGTCAACAATGGAAGTGTTACGTAACACTTCCATTGTTGACACTTCTATTGTTACTTAAAACTTTCGTTGTTACTGAACACTTCCATTGTTATTTAATTAATTAACACTTCCATTGTTGATGGAAGTGTTAATTAATTGCTTAACGGACAATTAACGGACACCAAAGACGAATTCTAATGGCTGGAAAAGACGTCATATATTCCAAGTATTTACGGTATTTTATATACTTAAATTACAATATATTACAATAAAACATATAATAACTAAAATATGTAATTAATATTTTCTCGGAAAATCTGCAATTGCTCGATTCAACCGTCATTCATTTTATAACTACGTCTCAGTAAAATAATTTATAACGATAATTTTCCTTGGTTGAAATGTGTTTTTCCGTAATCCCGTGGGTACAGACGTTTTAACGGCTCTTTCGGTGAAGGAGTAATCTACCACTTTGAAACCTTTATTTCCTCTGATATAATAAAGAAAGCGCGCAATCGGAGAAAACAAAGGTTAAATTCTAAAGTTGCGAACTGTTGATTTACCGAAAGAGCCATTAAAACACCCGTACCCTCGGGATTACGGAAAAACACATTTCGAGATAATTATATCCGGCGTTGGCAAAACTATATTATCTTTACATATATAGGTTATATAAAAACAATTCTGTAGAATATCCGGAAAAAGAATCTTTGGATATTCTACTTGTATAATATTTTATAACTTATATGTATCGAAGAACCGTAACTGGTGTCTAGAGATTTATTTAGCAGTCGAATGCGACCAAATTTGCTACGAAGACGAGGTAGGAATTTCCGTAAAGGAATTAGCGCTAAAACTTACTACTACGGCACTTTTGACGCTGTCATAACAAATGTGTCATTTGTAGAAAACACTCGCCCCGTGCAGAGAACTTGGCGATTCCGAAAATGATAAATAGCGGGCGTTCGACAGTCGACCGTAATCGATCTACGATACTGTCTTTCGAGGCTGCCAAATTCGTAACGTGTCTTCGACAAACCTTACTCTTTGCGTTCCCACAGCCAAAAATCAGACGGATTCGCAGCGACTGAATCGGTGAATTTCGGTACGAATCATTTTACACAAATGTCTTCCCTACGTCTCGAAATGTCGCCGTACGAAATTCGGTCGCATTTGGATTATCAAATATTTCTGTAGACGACGTCGAATATCCTTTAATTGTAATCGGCGAGTAGATAATTTGTAAAGATTTTACCGTAAAATACACTATAAAATATGTATCGAAATATAAAATATAATTGTAGCAATCTGATTATAGAGGCTACTCTATAATCAGATTGCTACAATGGGATCAAAACAGTTCCCATATCACCTATAAATTTATTCCAGATTTGAAACACTTTTATTCAATTAAGTATTTTTATCCTAGTCACATCACAAGTCAAATATTTACCAACCATGGAAAATTTGCCTCATATTTAACTCGATTTACATCTAGAAATGACGATACTTGTCCTACTTGTCATATAACTGACGGTTCAGAACACTATTTCTACGACTGTGTTATGTTCTGCAGAGAGAGATTGGAAATGAGGATCTTTATGGACGAACAAGGCATTAACTGGCCATGCAAACTTTCTGATATATGGGCTAATCAGGACATTTACAATGCCTTTAATAAACTAGCAGATAGCATCTATAAGATTACAAATCAGATTATACGTAACTAAGAGTATTATAAGTTTATTAGTTTCATTTAAACTTTAATGAGTATACTTTACTATGTACTTAACGTTGTATGTACTGATATTTTATTTTACAATAAGGGTATGTTTGAAGAATTATTAGTAGGTATTGTAAGAAATATATAGATATTAATTAAATGAATTTGGTAATATTTTGGTGAATATTGAGATGATGATTAAATATTAAACATATTGATTATGTTTTTGGATAGATAATAATCAGAATTTATTTTGTCATTTTGGTATAAGTCAACCTGACGACGAAAAGTATAAATGCATAGAGTAATCTTGAAAACAGGAAANTTTATTTTCGGGATTTTGTATTTACTGGGAAATTTTTGTTACGTTAGATAATAAAAGAAACCTCGAACGATCTTATTTATTTATTTATCTGTTCGTAGTTTCGATATTTTCCGACCGGCACGGCTTTATTGGCTTCCGATATTTTACTATAGAAAATCAAACAGAGGAATTCTACTTTTGGAAATTCGATTGGTTTTATCTGGCCGACAATTCTCAATAATGTAAATTTACCGGGTCGACCTTAAAACTTCCAATCCGGAACTTCGCCAGCAGCCATTTTTCGGAAATTCGAACCAAGGCAAGCCGGCAAACGAATTAAATAGCTACGGCGAAGAATGGCAATAAAATATTCTTGGAAATAGAAACGGAATTCTTTTAACTCGCAAACAACGAGAAAGAGAGATAAATGATTGGAAGCGTTAAAATTTATCGATCGAAACGTTTAAAGAAACAAAAATTATAAAGTATAACTTTACCATTCTTGACATCTTCAACTATATAAATCATTCATTATCTGGCTGTTAGAAGCTCCAAATCCTCATTTACTTCCCTTTAACTTCCGCAGTATATCTAGAAAAAGATGTACAGAGCTACATAAAAAGTCGTCTAAAAATATATATAAAAGTTTTACAAGAATTCTGGGACAAAGTGTATACCGAGACGCGTATTAATATTTTATTTCCCGCAAACGTATTATTAAACATTACGCACGACTTATATACGCCATTAAATTTAAGATTATTTAAAAATTATAAAGAATGGAATACGGTTAAATAAAACTTGTCGAGAACGTTTGTAAATTAGGTTTTTCGTATAAATAATACGCTTATCGATTGCCACGAACGAGGAGCTAATTATTCGTAAACAGAGGTTAGACTATTGGCAATTTAACACCCGTTACGGTTCAGAAACGAACTCGTTACGATACACATCTTACGTGTAAAGCGTATACGGTACATTCTTTTAGTTTTCGCCTTTTGCCTAAACGGACTACGTATTTAGGCGAGGCAACCGTTGGCAGATCTTCCGAGGGGGCCGCCTCCCGAGAGGACCCCTATTTAGACGTTAGACGTCGGAAGGAAACCCAAAAAACAATACGCGCCAACCAGCAGTCTATAAATGTGTAGACGAGACAAATCTACGACAAATTTTATAAATTATATAAGTAAAATAAAAAAATATATATATAATTATGGAAAATAATAATTATTTCCAGGCGACGAATGAGAGTAATTGAAATATCACATTTAATTTAGTTTGACTTCTATTGGTATAATAATATTGGAAAGAAGATATATAATTATTTTGAAGAAAAATTATCTTAAATTTAATTACTTATTAGATTGATAACAAAACGTAAATTGACGTTTTTAAATTTCTAAATCGCTAACTTCGTTATAAATTCTTAAATTAAATTTAGTTATAAATAGTTACTAAAATCGAACGTGTACAACCTTTTATTTCGTTTATTTTATTCGTTTTATTATTATACGCGTCGGATACATATTTGTGTACTTATTGTTGTATCCTCGTAAGTAGCGTATGCACTGAACAATACATATTATATTATTACTAGTAGATGAGCCCGGCGTTGCTCGGACGAAAGGTAACGACAGCAAAGATTAATATTATTAGATTATAGCCCGTCTTACCCGTTTTCACCGAGTGCAACAATCAGGTTCTCCCTCTTCCGAAACTAAGTATAAAATTTTTAGATAACCGCTCACCACTAAACGGTGAGTAGTAACACTAAGTGACGAATAATGAACCCAGAAAGAGTTACGAAAACGTTTTTCAGTTTACTAAATCTGAAAAATAAGCCGGAGTCATTCATAAATATAAATTCGAACATAAAATCGAACATTAAGACGAAGAATTCGAATAAAGACAACTTACGCGCATTCGCTCCCCGTGTCAACTTTATATACGATGGAACATTAATTATCGTTGAGAATGTTTAGAAGGGTGTAAAAATATGTTCGATTTCTCGCATAAATGCAAGAAAGACATCTGAAATAGTACGGTAGAAGCCGAGTTTTTCGGGGTAATCCTTAATTCTCTCCCTCTCCCCCGCGGTGGGAAAAATCCTTTCTTGGTGTACAGTACGTTCTCGAACTGTGTACCAAATTTCAACTTTCGACTTCTAACCGTTTGGGCTCCGCGCTTCGACCCGTCTCGATTATATTATAAGATACACGTAACGTGTTATAATAATAATTATTATTTTTATGGCAAATTATAACGAAATCATTAGAGGCAAAGTTATTTTATTCTCCGGCAGCAAAACCCAATTTTATGTAAACGTAGAAAAACAAGAAACTATAAACACTTGGGACTAAAGATTTACTTTAGTATTTGCTAGTTTATCTTCTATCGCCGGGTATAAATAAGGTATCAAAACTAATCTAGAGATCGCCGCAGGCGTATTTACACGACGGAACGATTTTCTCCAAAGCAATGTTTAGGTAATAACCGAGAAAATTCCCACCCTCTTCGCCCGTTAATTTCGTACCTAATTGGTTTCGTTTTCATTGTTTTCAATCATTGTTGATAATGTATATAAAATAAATTAAGTCAAAATATATAAACTTAACCCGCGTGCGAATAATTAAGATAGAAAAAATAATTTATTTTGTACTGTACAGTACATTAGTGCGTGAAGTAAAGATCTATTTCCAGTCATTTTTAAGCCTGACTATTTAACACGTACTCGTATATTTGCCGATTATTATTATATAAATAGCACTTAAAAGTTGTACGATTGTTAAAATATATTTCATTTCTGTGTATTGCGTAATATATTAGAATTTCAATTATTTTTTACAAAGACTTAATTCTTAGTTTTCAATCACGTATAAAACAACAATTTTATCGGTCGAGTGCTTTTAATTTAGGAAATCTTTACTTAATGCACTATTTTTATTGTACCGACTGCAAAGAAATTACTGTACAGTACACCGTATACAAAAATATCAAGAAAGTCGACCTGTACACAAAAGTCTTCAAACTGTCAATTCGTGCAATAAAATATCTGATAAAACGAAAATAAGTTTTTGTAAAGATTAATTTATCACATAACTGACATGTTAAATATACTTTTAATAATCGTATAAATCTATATGCAATTTATATAATAATACTTGACAAATATCCGTATATTTGTTCAACATTTATACTTCAAAACTGGTTCAAATAGATCTTTAATTCGTGCACCGAATATAGAAAATACGTTATTTCCGAATTCCAGCGCTTCGACAGTAAACATATTTTAACCAATAAGTAACGATTCTATTCTACCAGTAAATCGTTTGTTAGGCTTTAAACATTATTAAATTTTTTGCAGTATTTAAGCGTTCGAGTGTCACGGGTAAAAATAATTTAAACCAGGTTATTGTCATAACGCGTAAAAGCCGAAAGATTTAAGAGCGGATGATCCTTCTCCACTCGTAATTATTTACGAGAGAAACCGTACGAATGGTCAATACGTCGCCATATCGGAGATAGACGAGCGTTGTGTTTGTTTGCCTTAGTCTCGGGGCTATTGTGCCTTGGCTAAAATTTCTCACGCGTAGCTGTTCGTCGTCACTGTACAGGTACAGGACACGGAGTGCAATGCAAATACTCGAATGGTACAATGTGTCGTTTAAGACCGCTTCTTTTCGCAACACAGGTTTAGTAATAAAGGAAAGTATAAACAGGTTAATCGAGTATTAGTCAAACAATCAATTTTCAGTTTAGCGGATAAAAACATATTTTATACCAAAGTGAAGAACGAAAATACTGACTTGGACTGCTTTTGTCGCAATATACTCTGTAAAATGTTATATTTATCCACCCACCATTGAAAACAGAATCGGTTTATTAATTTCATAAACGTAAGAAAATATGTAAGTTATATTCGTTTTTGTTTTATAAGCCTACATATATAAGAAAAATCAGCGTGCGATTGATGTAAAGTTTCTTGTATTTATATATATGTTTTTATATATTTTGTGTATTATAAAGTATTAAAATACTTCATTAGAGTGATAACACGTACTGTACTGTACAGTACTATACGGTACAAACAAAACTACAAATACAATATCTTTACACCGAGAAGCATTCGTTTCGCTACTTTAAACTAAAATTTCCGAGTTTTACGCGTTTATATATGTATAATGCACTAGATATATATAAAAGACATCTTATCAATCTTATAATTTTATTCGATTTATAATTAATATTATTATATTATTAACATAAGTTTAATGAATAATTATTTTCATCGTCTAAATCTCTAGAAATAAGATTTATTATTTCTTTAACAGCTAAATAAATATTTTTCAAAAGAAATTACCTATTTCTTTCAAAGAAGAAAAGAACCGAAACAAACGAAGAGTTGGGAGAGAAATTCTTTAGCTAACTGCAAACAATTATCCTCTAGCAATTTTATAAAGATCAATATAAAGCGAATCATAATTATTGCTTAGGCTTCATACCATTTCGGTAAGACGAGCTGGACTCATACCGTCCTCATATCGATTCGAGGGATGCAATTTCCGCCTGCATCACACAATAATAGAAGCCGAAGACAATGGCTATTGTCATAGGAGGCCTACTCACTCATTTTGATTGTTTCCGAAACTTCACGTGGTCGAGCCAACGATATAGTTTATCGTTTGGCAGATACTCTACTCGGTTTGAATTGTATTTTGTTTTTTTAATCTTCTAAAGACGAAATTCGAAATTAAATTATAAAATTTTTAAAGTAAAAGGAAGGATACGGCGGCATCTGTATCGTTAACTAATTGTAAACAGATCACTTTTATACGCGATAGATCAAATCGCTTTAATTTCGAGAAGGAAAACAAACATTGTCAAGAAATAAAAATTTAATTTATATGAAAATATAGGGTTTTAACCAGTCCATTTCAAAGACATTTAATCAATTAGAAAAAAAGTAATTTTATTCGATTCTTTTAATAGAATTTGCAATTAATTAACTTCTCTCAACTCTATCCTTTTCATTTAATTTCTTTAAATAAACGACTAAAATCTACCTTTGAAACTGTTTAATTCTTACCTCTTAGTTTTTTGCTTTTTAAATAACGTTATTTTTTCTAGAAAATGTTCAAATTGCTACGATTAAACAGTGACGTAAAGAAGAGGAAATTTACATATATTAATTATTAAAATATATTCTTTATAAAGAATACATTAAATATTTTTTAGAAACGCTGCATTAATTTTTATTCATAAATGTAATATAAATCATTATTTAAATAACTTTTTACTGAGTTTATTCTTATATTTGTAGTAATAAACTATTCATAAAAATGTACGCGAAAGTTAATTAATAAATTAAAATATATCCAAAATAATAAAAATTATATTAGGCGAAGCATTGTTAAACACAATAATACAACAAGCTCAATAAACGAATTAAAAATTAATTAAACGAAATTATAATTATTTTCTTCGAGAAAATAACTATTAATTAACTTTTAATAATGCGTATAAAATAATTTAATTCGCTTTGATTATTTGGCATATTTGTCATTTATAAAAATACTGTACGTAATTTAGTTGTCGTTACCATCTCCCACACGTATACAACAATAATTCGTTCTGTTTAACAATGTTACGTTATATCGTCTACGATACGTGACAAAATCTCATCGATGGTAGGCTTACATTTGTAATCTTTAGGGGCGACGGAGAATAAGTTTGTGTTTAAAGAAAATTTTATACTTCAATCTAATGAAACTTCTCTATTAAACGCAACCGTGATTTAGCTATTAAGAACTCGTGAATTTTTGGGTAAAGAAAGGATATTCCCTTCGAATATGTAAATATTATAATAGTAACAATGTTATAAATTATTCATACGTCTCTTCCTTCATACTTCTAAAAAATATTACACACAGACACTCTTAACAATTATATCTTAATATTTTCTTTTTATATCTACATTAATTTATAGACAATAATAATATGTAGATCGTACGATGATATCGGTATAGTATTATACATATACATTATTTATTTATAATAATATACTGACACAATAGGATAGTTTCTCTTCACGGGCTATAATATATAAAAAATGACCCGACATTTTTTACTTGTTTTCTTCCCTAATAGTTGCGTTTAAGTCTCGGTATTTAAGAAAAATTACTAATACGAGCGATTGCTGGTAAAATGAAATTCGTTTAACTATTTTAAGACTATTACCTCCCCTACTTCTTCGACATATGAAGATCTTTCGGTCTAATTTCCTTGAAAATCAATAACACCGATAATTATATTTATTCATAAAAATGTACGCGAAAGTTAATTAATAAATTAAAATATATCCAAAATAATAAAAATTATATTAGGCGAAGCATTGTTAAACACAATAATACAACAAGCTCAATAAACGAATTAAAAATTAATTAAACGAAATTATAATTATTTTCTTCGAGAAAATAACTATTAATTAACTTTTAATAATGCGTATAAAATAATTTAATTCGCTTTGATTATTTGGCATATTTGTCATTTATAAAAATACTGTACGTAATTTAGTTGTCGTTACCATCTCCCACACGTATACAACAATAATTCGTTCTGTTTAACAATGTTACGTTATATCGTCTACGATACGTGACAAAATCTCATCGATGGTAGGCTTACATTTGTAATCTTTAGGGGCGACGGAGAATAAGTTTGTGTTTAAAGAAAATTTTATACTTCAATCTAATGAAACTTCTCTATTAAACGCAACCGTGATTTAGCTATTAAGAACTCGTGAATTTTTGGGTAAAGAAAGGATATTCCCTTCGAATATGTAAATATTATAATAGTAACAATGTTATAAATTATTCATACGTCTCTTCCTTCATACTTCTAAAAAATATTACACACAGACACTCTTAACAATTATATCTTAATATTTTCTTTTTATATCTACATTAATTTATAGACAATAATAATATGTAGATCGTACGATGATATCGGTATAGTATTATACATATACATTATTTATTTATAATAATATACTGACACAATAGGATAGTTTCTCTTCACGGGCTATAATATATAAAAAATGACCCGACATTTTTTACTTGTTTTCTTCCCTAATAGTTGCGTTTAAGTCTCGGTATTTAAGAAAAATTACTAATACGAGCGATTGCTGGTAAAATGAAATTCGTTTAACTATTTTAAGACTATTACCTCCCCTACTTCTTCGACATATGAAGATCTTTCGGTCTAATTTCCTTGAAAATCAATAACACCGATAATTATATTTATTCATAAAAAATAGTTTTCTATACAGTATTTTTATTCTATATTTTATTTTTATGGGTGAACAAAATCGTGCCCCACACAAACATTCAACAATACAGTATAATCCCCAACTCTTATATGTAAATGTTTTTATATCTCAATGTATAAACTTGGGGGAGGTCATTTTTTGCCCGTGGCCATACTTTCCCTCTGTTATAGACCTATATAACAGAGGCGAGAAATTAAAATGAATATTTAAAAATATTTTCTCGATTTGAGAACCACGCGCACAATTTCATAAAAATTAAATATTTCACGTATTGTACGAGACTATTTACAAAAAAAAAAAAAAAAAAAATCGAAATAGTCCAGTCCCTTTTCTCTATTCTTACAAGAAATGAAATTACATGTATTTTAACTTTTAAAATAATGAATAGGAATGAAAAAGGAAAGTTGCAATCGTTTTTATTGTGGAAAGAAACTTCTAAATTGGTTGGTCTTCTGTAAGGGAATTCCTTTATTGATATCGAAGATTACTACGGCATGGAACATTCTATCGTCTCCGAAAATCTATTATTATACTTGCCTATCGAAAATCATTTCACCCAATCTTTTCAATCGTTCATATTTCAATTCTAATTAAAAAACATCATTATTAGGCCTGTCATTTTCCTATTTTCCAAAGTATTGGTCGCATCTCGTAGTTAATTAGAAAAATAAAGTTAAAACGTTTAATTACCTTAAGAAATTCATCAAAATTAAACGTTGTAAAACCCGCCATCAATTTTAATTGTCGGGTAAGGAACGTCTCGGTTTCAATTTAGAAAATAATACCGTAGGAGATTAGAAATCTAAAAAGAGGACAGATAAAAGCGGTTCGAAGCCTTTTCTCTTGTAAGATTATACGTATTTTTTATTCAATTTACAATAGTCAATTATGTAAATACGTCACGTTTCAATAGAATATTGTAAGATCTTTCAAAATTTTAAAAAATAAAAGCGTTAATTAAAATGATAGAGCGATGGTGTTAAGCGCTTCTCCACTGAGACGTTCTTATCGTTTTAATTACGTCGGGGTGATTATAAAATTGTAAAACAGTATTTTTAAATTAACGATACTACGTAATTTTTACACAGGTGACAGCGCTTGCCTAGTGTAAGGCACGATTTTACATTAAAATAATTCTACAAAGCATTATAACCTTTAACTACTTTACTTTAATTATAAGCTTACGTTTTCGCTAAAGTTAAAATGTANCAGAAAAAAAGGCAATCGTAAAAAAATTATAGAAAACATTTTGAAATTACGAAACATAAACGTAACACAAATTTAAATAATGGTATAATAGTTAATGCGGAGAAATACGCGCGGGTAAGTAGTCGCGATGTATTTTATGTCGTCGATGTTACGTTTATCGTATCATTGTAGAACCTACCCCCGGTAACCACGGGCAAAGTCCGAAACGCGTATACACCGAGGATTTTAGTAAAATACATTAGTAATATCCTGGTCCGGGCTATTCGGAAGAGGCGTTGTCTGTTTACGGAAGGAATAGGTAAATACTACATTTGGTTTTACTAAATTTACCCAGTGTGGGTGTCGGTATAATTATTTATTTTTTTTATTTTCTTAAATTCAATCTCATTTAATTGCGATCGAACCGTAAAAGGTTAGGCAAGAAAAAGTCTATTAACTCGTACAGAGTCGTAAGTAAATAAAATTCTTTATTTCTTATTTATAAAACTATTTCAAAGACTCCGCGTGATTATAAAATATTAAAATGAGTAATCCAAACTTTTAAAAATTTTTAAAAAAATGAAAGTTTGTCAATTAACGAATGACAGATTATTCTGTTGAGCAAAAATTCTTTAATAATGGTTGGGAACTAATAAAGGAAAGTTTAGAGATATTTTTTTAATTAAACTTCCTTTTCAGATAATCTCCATTCTTCAATTTAATTCCGAACAAACGAAGACGTAATTTTGATTTTAAAACCATCATTCTTATTGTTGTTTTAAGATAAAATTCTGGGGAATTACTTTAATCGGTGTTGAAGTTTCTTCCATTTCGCCCCCTCCTATTTAACTATTCTTTCGGTGTTACAAATAAAATGAATCGGGAATGACTAAAGGTAGGAGGACGAGGATGATTACGGTCAATCGAGATTACGCGCATAGATTACGGGATAGTAGGGGGAGTTTCTAGAAAGTCCAACGGCGCGTGGAGTCAAAAGTGCCGAGAACGAGTACCGCCGTAAAATAATTTCTTCCGGTCTACCTATGTTGAGCATTTTTGGGAGTTTTAAGTACGAATCGATTGTTGGCCAAATAATTACGCCTTGTCGTTAAACTTTTCTCCGTTTACGTGTCTTACCGAAAATCGATGACTAACGTTTATAAATTAGTTTGATAATAAAAGGTACGGATAAAACCTGTCTTACTAAAACGACGCTCCAACCTCCCACAATGAAAATCTTAGCGCCGTTGTCGACTGACGTACACGCAAATTTATGTCGGGAAAGGCAGGCGGACGCAACTGTCGTTAGCGTACCCGAGAAATGGTGCCAGGAATTACGGTACGCGTAAGTGGCGTTACCCGATTCTTCGTACTCGCAAAGAACTAGTTCGAACCATGGAACTACAGTAGTTCTTTGCCAGTGTTTCAATTCGGTTACGTCTTTCGCGTTTATTTTAGTCGACAACGGCCGGTTTATCGAAAATTAGCCCGGAGTAAACGTTGTTTAAATTTTCAGGTACTGTACTTTCCGATGGCACCGTTTCCGACTCCTCGTTCGGAAACGGTGCCATTGTACCATTGGACTCTGGTCAGAAAGGATGCCGTAATCCAGAGTTCTCCTACTTTTGAACACTTCCCTTCCTCTTCGTTTGGCCATAATTATCACCATCGTCTACTTTTAATCGTTTAAATTTTCCGTTTAGAAATTTAAGGTTCTAATTTAATATTTAAAAGAATAATGGCCAGCGTTTTGCGCCTTTATTATTAATATTTATAATAATTTAATGTTGTATTACGTTTGTTAAAAATCCAATATCTAATTTTGATTACAATTTTCGGCACAATTTACTTTGACCACTGGAAGAAAAGCCATTAAATTTAATACGCTGTATCGCATATATTATTTTTATTACGACAAGTTACGTACGATTCAGTTTAGCAAACATTTCACGTATCATAAATTGAGCTTAAAAATATTTATAGCGATAAAATACGGAGTTATCGCAATATTTAGCCATCCGAATGCGACCGAATTCGTGTAAGATGGCCGATCCGGGGGAGATAGGGGGCTTGAAACCCACTTCACGGCACCTGTGTAAGGTTGCCGTCTCCAAGGTGGGATCTATTAATCCCGCGTCAGGATGGACCTAAGGGAAGGTTGTATGTGGGCGGTGACGGAGGAGGCAAATGACGACAAGTGTTTTACACAAGAAAGCCGTTTATTTGTTAACATATATGCTTACATCGGCAATCGACAGTCCTTCACTAGATTCTTCCCTCGAAGATGCGGAGTGTGAGAACTTCGGCGTCGGTCGTAGCCCCGGGGCGGACGAGATGCTGTCGCTGATCACGGCGGACGATCGGAAGATATAAGCGGCGGAGTCCACCGTTCCTTTGCGACGACACACCACAATAGAAGTCACTACCTTTCGTGGAGTCGGAGGAGAGCCCCCTCGACCTTGATTTTCCGATTTTTATAGTTTTTCTCTTCCACTTTTCGGTCTTCCGATTGGCCCTTCATCCCCTTTCTCGCTTCCCGATTGGTCTCTCTTTTGTTTTGGGATAAACTGAGACCGCCTCGGGTCACGGGAAAGGTCCGATTCCAGGTGTCTGCTCGACGCCGTTCTGTCGATTGTTGACAAAATTGCAAGACTCGCGCTCATAATTTAGCTCCGTTACTCGCGATTTCTGTCATCTGGGTACTCGAACGATCATACGCAATGATTTATCTCTTAAATCTTTCCCTCTTTTCAGAAATTGTTTCCCTAGATTGACTGTTTATGAGCGCTGGGGTCAAAGTTCTACCTGCATATGACCACTTGTCTCTGACTTGTAACTTTTCACTCTGACATTGACAGTTCGTTTAACACGTGTTCGAGTCATCCGAGACTCGTTGTCTACATTTTGTGCCGCGTTGTTTAAATTGTGGGATTTTCCTCTCCCTCTCATAATTAATCTATCGTTATTATTTAATCATAGGAATATCGTGATTTACATGATTCGGACCTCGGTTGGGTCTTCACATTCGTCGAGGTAAAAAATTAGTACCGAAACTCACCATTATGCACTTTTGACTCCGAAAGCAACACATATATTTCACCGGTACAAAACACCGGTAATATATAGAGATCTTAGCGGAGGATATCGCTGGGAGTCGTCCGCGCTGGTCAGACGGCCCGATATTTTCTTTCTAGGCTCTCGAATTTGCAACGTATAAAAAGTGTTCCCGTAACCGAAACTGACACCGATCCAAAGCGCCAAAAGTGCCGTAGTGGCGAGTTTTGGCACTAATGCTTTTCCTTAAATGTCTCGCGCCTATCCCGAAAGGTCACCGCGAAGAATCCGGTTTCATTCGGACAGCGCGGAATAAGGGTACTTTCGTTACGATTAGCCGGTATTTAAATAGGCCGATAAATCATTAAAATAAATATCCCGCTTCATATTTTTAGACATTGTCGTGGCGAGAGAAAATATATTTTTATTCTAATAATCGTAAAATAAAAATTTTTATAATTTAAAGAAAAACGTATTTAACGATAATTTTGTATATTCCATTTAAAGAAAGAACAGAATAATTACGATTGACGAAAATAATCAAAGTCATTAGCAATAAATAAATACGAGAAACTCGATTATTATTAAGCATCGAATCGATTTTGTCGAACAAAACAATATATATATATATATTTCCATTGTAAGTTGCAATTTAGAAATCGTGTACCGGATTAGAAACGATAGGAAATAAATCACCGACTCTAAAAATTAAAAAAATCATCCGCGGCGAATAAAAACTCGCGCGGAGTTCCGATAATCAGTTTTGTCCGATTGAATTTTATCAATGAAAAGGCGCATATAATTTGATCTTCGAATAGGGAAAAACGTGAAAGAAAATATAAATCCTACTTATATATGCGCGTGTATATGTCAGAGTTTATAAAAAAAAATAATAATAAATAATAGTTAATGAAAACTATAAACAATACGTTATCTGTATGTTAAATTGCTCTTTCTATTTTAAAATATATACCGATTATATTCGAAGGTGGATCCGAAGGGAAGACACAAAAAATAAAAAAATCAAAGTCGATTTGTTGGACGAAAAGTACGATACGTCGCGCAGGCGTTAATAAAAAGTATTTATTAATTATTTAAATACGGTACTTGTAATGTTTGAGCTAACCCGCCCTTTCGGATTCTTTTCCATCCGCCATCGATGGTCGAATAAGAATCATCAAATGCTTTATGACATTTTTCCCGCCGTTGTTTAATAAGAAAAACAAAAAACAACGATAATAATGCCACGTAAGTTAATAACGTTACTAATTAACGTAATTGAGTATTAAATATTTGTGAAAAATAAATTTTAATTGTCACCGAGTAGTCGAGTAGGATTTTTTTCTGCCATTTTTTAAATTCCTTTCGAACGTCGACTCCGCGGAAGGAAGTGTTACCTTCGTTACCGCCGAATAAATACAGAGTCCAAGTAAATTTCATTAAAGCTTACATTTTTATAATTAAAAAGAATATTAAAAAATTATTGGAAAATTTAAGCAAAAGTATTCTAGAAAAAGTGTATTATAAATACCGACAAATAATAAAATTTTATATAACAGCCTGCCATCTGGCGAGAAAAAATTATATTTATGAAAATTTTAAAGTTTTTTAAAATATTTTAAAAGTAAACATTTTTTAATATAAAATAATCCGAAAAGTTACGCGAAAAATTCGGAAAAATATATAAATACTTTTTACTAATTTCTAGCAAAAGAAGTGTTTATTGTTACCAACTCGAAATAAATTTATCATATAAAATTTGAATAATTTGTAGGCGATTATTACGTTATAGGATAAGAAGAAATTTATATTAAGTAACGAAATAACGGGAGAAAACATATTCCAGTCATAGAAATATATTATTTAGACTTAGAAATGACCTCGTAAAATGTTTATACCCGATAAAAATTCTTACTCCGGTAGATTCCGGCCATATTTTAAGTAAAACCGTG
>NW_019386840.1:0-19141 GCF_000671375.1 Centruroides sculpturatus | reverse complement strand
ATCCAATTAAGGTTTACCATTAAATTGCTAACTATGGTACAATTTATTTAATTGGCTATTGGCTTAATAATAATAATACACAATTAGTAATCAGGTTAGATATAATGTTAATTATTAATACTTTTATTAAATATATAATAAGCAATATAATAATGAAACGTCTGGAGACCCTCTTCTTTCTTTAATTCTTTTAATGGATTACGGCTTTTAAAATTAGAAAAATTAAAGTAAATAAAAATATTTTTACAATTTAATTGTATTTTTAATTATAACGACGATTTTACTAGAAGATTTGCTAAAATAAACGAATTGTTAATTGATAAACTTGGAAAATTCATTAAAAACTGTTAGAAAAAGATATATTTAAAATCGAATAAATGATGATTCCAGTTGCAACAAACTGTCTTCGATTTTTAATTTTTTTAAATATATTTCTTCAGTAAATAAACGAGAAATGAAAGCAATTAAAATTCTTATTAATTGAACTTTAAAAATATAATTAAAATGAGCATTAAAAGGGTGTTTTTTAAGCAATGAGTACAGAATTTATACGGAAGAAAACAATAATAACATTAATTTAGCATAAAATATATATTTTAGAAAAAATAATTAAATAATAATAGAAATGGAGCGATGCGACAGACGCCAAATTAATTTAAAGAAATTTCGGGCCCTTGGAAAGTCAGTTCATTTCTATGCCTAGGCAAATTCACCGACCCCCTCGGATCCAGGCCTTAGACAATTGCCTAGTTTGCCCGAGTGGGTCTAGTTCCAAACGGAACAGCCATTCGGTCACTAATTAGCCACAGAATCCGTCCGACAGACGAAAAGTACGGAAGAAAGAATAAAAGATAATCGCGAAATTAAAATCGGAGGCGTTAAAAATTTTTAGGGATTTAAAAAGCTTTAACCGTTGCGTAAACTTAAGAAGAATATAAGAAGATACCCTGTCCGGACGAGTCCACACGGTGAAAGAGAGGAAAGGAAAGGCATAAAAAAATTTCGAGTCGACTTTCATATATATAGAAGCGCTAGAAAAAAAGGCAATTTAATTTGGGAAGAGGCGAAAAAGTAAAAAATCGGATTTCATCATCCGAAACGTTTTCCCTTCATTATCGGAAGAATAGGATGGGGTAAAGAGAGATAGGTGCACCTTATCATAATTCCAGCTGTATCAACGAGATACAAGCGAAGAGCGAACATTCATTCCTTTCCAAGATCTGTAAAGGGGGAGAGAGAAGAGAAGAGAAGCGGGCGAGGCAATATCTAACCTTCTTTGCCATGTGTCATCTTGGCTCGCACCGAGGGAGTGGACGTAATCAAATTATCTTTCCCACGAGCACCGGCGAGCCCTCATTCCGTGTTTGTGCAGTAAGCTTTAAGCCAAACACGATCGCTTAATCACACGAGGACGTCTGTTTTTATCACCGTTATTGGATGAGGCGTGATAGAAAGTGGATTTCCGGCAAATGCGAGTTTTATGGTGTTCCGAACGAAATGGGAGATTAAGGAAAGTGTTGTTTGTACTCTGCAAAGTTCCGTTAGAAATGCGATAGAAACAAGCCCCCGCTCTCGCTCGCTTCCACATACAATCGTTCTTAAGAGTCTACCGGATGAGTCCATTCCATTTCGGTTATTGTTATAAATTGCCGGGTGCCCGGCTCCATTTCGCTTTACGCCCCTAATGATAATCCACATTGACAATTTCCCCCGTTTTACCTACCTTAAAATTACCTTTAAACTTTATTGTAACGCTTTTATTTAAGGCAAATTAGGTAGTAAGGCTAAGAGGAGTTTGGCACTCGAATGTATTATAAAGGAATATTTCCAGCCTGCCCTAATACGTCCGCCTATTGTTACCCTCGCGTAACTCGGTGGAAGAAAGGCGGGTTGGAATGGCCCAAAATTCGGTTAACGATGGTAGAAACTATGGAATATTCTACAGAAAATGCTCGTGACGAAACGTTTCTTTTTCGGTACGAGTCGATACGCTTTGGCAAATTACCGAATTACTTGAAACGAAAGCCGTTAACTGAGTTTTAGGCCACCCCGTAGTTTTTATTTTGTTATTTTACTATAAAAAGTTGTTACGCGTATAGAATGCTTTAATCCATACATTTATGGCATCCCGTAAAGATTTTGAAGATAAAAATTACCTATTATATATTCAAAAAATAATATTTAATATCTAGAATAAATTATTTATCTATATTTTTATTCTTTTATAAAGAATATAAGCTACAATTTTTCTTATTAAGTTTTTTGAAAGATTTCCTTTTCTTTCATTTTCTTTCGGCTGTTAAAAAATCAAAATATTTATCATCATCGTGAAAACTGTCTTAAAGATTATATTTATTTTAATTTCTTTTTAATTCACAAAATTTCATTTTGACAAATTTTCCTTTATTCGTTGAAAAATCAGTTGAATGCATTTATTTTACGTTGAAATTCGTTTAGCTTCTTCTGTTTTACTGTTTTCTTCGCTACTTAAATGGCTTAAAATAAACTCATTCGATCGAAATAAGTTTTAAAATAATAAAATTTGCGAATTTTATTACTCACGAGTCTCTAATTTGTGCTATCGATCCAAATGACGAGGATAATCGAGTATCGATTCTTCGAAAGGATTCGAGCATCGCGAGTCTCAAGAAGAATTTGTTTGAAATTTTCTTAAATAAAAAAGTATCAAATATTGAAAATCGCACATTTCTATGGAGAAGATTAAATTGTTAAAGAGATTTTCTTCTTCCTCCGCAGATACGAGTTTTCTGCAAGAGCAACTTCTCGGATATTTAAAAACCTGCAGATAATTACTTTCTAGATTTGTGGCCTTATTAAATATAAATTTAAGATATATGTATATATATATTTTTTATTATATAAAAAATTATTTTTCTTCTTTCTTTATGAATATTGCAACGAATTCATTGATAAGTGCTCTTGGAAAGAAGCCAAATGTACTTCTAAGAAAATGTGGAATTATTAATTCTTCGAAATTATCGAAAGCAATTCGTACATGAGATGAATGTATAAACGCTTTTTTGCATTCTAATTGCATTGCGTGCAACGTATTGCACTCTTATTTTTCCAAGATTGTATTCCAGATAGTCAGTCCCATTCCTGGAAGTTTCCAGGTATTGTTGCTCCGTTTTGTTGAATATTTCGGATCGTTAATTCAAAGCCAACGCCCAATTAATTCTCATCCCCAAATTTATATCTTATGTCTTAAGTAAATAAATTTTTATTTAACACCAACTTAAGAATAAGCTGTTGAAATCTTCTTTCACATCATCTTAGCTGCAAAGCTAAGATGATGTGAAAGAAATATTTCGCCTACACTTTAATGCTATTTAATGGAATTTTCTTGGTTTATAAATAAGCTCATTACAGCTTTTGTAAGGTCTAGTTTGGTTTTGATTTTCTGTAAAGTGCCGGTTTAACAGGAGAGTAGCAATAATGACGTTCTTTCTATTAAAAGTATGCTCTTGTTCGAAAGGATTCTGTAAAGGTTTATTAGTGTTGTGGTTTTCACTTTGTAGTATAAGAAATACGCTAAATAAGTATAAAAATCACTAGCAATTTTCTATTGTAACCTGGTCACAATGCCGGCCTGCAACTTTTAATTACATTTTTAATTTATTTCATTTAAAATATATGCTCTCCACCTGTAATTAGTAGTGGCCCGCCCCGGTACATCGTACTTTTCTTTTAACAATAGTCGTGCCGGTCATTTATGTAACACCTTTCGGGAGGAAACTTTGAATTGAAATAACGCGACTTTTGGTTCGTATGTAGTTAATGTGGGCCTCCCGCGTCTGGTCTCGTCTTTTATCTACCTCCGTTCTCGAGATTAAGGAAAGACGGACGGACTGACCACAGTGCAAATTTATAGGTCTACAATTTTTTCAAATTGCAGCCCAATAATAACTAAAATCATTATTATATTTAAAAATGCAAATTATATAGTTCTGGTAGCTGAATTAATTTACTACATTTAATTTTACAGAGTTTAAAAAACTTTGCTTCAGAATTGCACTTTTACACACCAATAAAATGGTTCTCGAGTTCAAAATATTTAAGTTTTTACAAAAATAAAGTATGAAAAGAGGAGGTAACGAAGCCGACGTTGCTCGTCTCCTCTTTACTAATAATTTTAAGAAAAAATACCTAATATTGGCATAATTTTCACGAAAAACTCCATCTACGAGCGTATTAATTTCTTAATTTATCAAACAAATTTTGATTGTTCTTTCAATCACCATAACAGTGTATTTCTATTAATAGGACTTATCATACTAGTGTATAAGATTACAGCAACACAGTCACACAGATTAAAATTGTTTTATTTACAATTACCAGGTAATTGTAAATAAAACAATTTTAATCTGTGTGACTGTGTTGCTGTAATCTTATACACTAGTATGATAAGTCCTATTAATAGAAATACACTGTTATGGTGATTGAAAGAATAACTTGTTTAAATCAAGGACATTGATGCATATTAATTAAATTTTGATTGTATTCGATGCGGATTAAGACAATTTTTAACAATTAATTGTCTACGTATTTCTATATCTTATTCTAATGCTTTTCAACCTTACATAATGACAAATTTAAGTCAATATAGGCCTATCTTATGTAGTTTGATAGAATTTGCTTTAATTAAACGTTTTAATTGTCCACATTTCCAAGAAACAAGAAGAAAAAGAGTATAATTATATTCACATTTTTCTACCTTAATACATCCAAATGCGCGTAGTTATATTAAATCATTATTACTTTAAAGGTTAATTTTTGTCGTTTATTTAGAAAAATCTATATTCCGTCCCGGTAGAATTTTATAAAATTTTGGAAGAAATTTTGAACTTTTTATAGCAAACGGTTTCGAAGTCGACTGTAATTAATTTATTTAAATCACGCTGACATTTTAATTTCGAATTTCAGCGATTTAAAATTATTTTTAAGGTATACCGATGGCTTAAAATTGTTATAAATGTATTATAACAACTGGCAAGGTTTCGGCCTTTTCGGAAAAACCGATAAGACGGCCAATTGCGTGGTAATGTCGACCGGAACGGATACCGAAACGAGCAAATTTATAAGAAAATATTGGTAAAAATTGAAAATATAAATAAAAATATCCGAATGCGTAATTGTTAGTTATAGAAAAACGTCAGAATTTAACCAAAATAGCGCATCGATTATACAGATAATTACTAAAGAATTCGATTGAATCGAATGTAAAGTGGAAAAAGGCGTAAAATAAATAAGGCATTTTGTAATAAATGCGAAAGGTCAGAAAAAATCATAATCCAGTTATCTTCGTCTCTCTCTCTCTCTCTCTCTCGTAGGGGCGAAAGAGAATTTTTATAAAAATATTTAAATCAATTATAAGTGTTTGTAGTAGTAAATAAATTTATAATAAAGGAGACGTATTACTATCATTTAAAGTTTTTAAGAGTTTTTATAAAGTGTACGGTAGTTTTCTGTTTTGTCGTAGTATAGGTAAGCCTAAAGTAGTTAGCGGTTTCCGAAGTTCCGGTTGTCCCGCGATAATTGGAGATTATCTTGACGGGAAAACTTCTTTTTAAAGGAGAATCGCAACAGAAATTCACTCGGGTTCTTTTCGGTTGACGTTTACAATATCTTTAATTAACGAAAAAGACTGCACTAAAACCTGCGTTATTAATTTATAAAACGTGTACGAGCTGGAGAATAAAAACCAACGATATTATAAGCTATATAACTGCGTGAAATGATGTCTAAAAGTTAACGCTTCGTATACCATCAAAAGCAGAAAGTGAGAAAAGGGGTAAAAATAAGGGCAAAACTTAAAAGCGAAAAATTTTTTCTTCACATTTTTATTATTGCCCGATTTCTCTGGATGTTAAATTTTTGTTTAATTTTGATAACGGTGACCAATAAACAGTTGTCTTATATCTTTAAAAATCGGTCACTTATTTTATATCCGCGAAAATAATTCGCGGATTTTAATTTTGGTTAAACTAAAGTCACGCCTCGGAGCGAAATCAGTATACGAGTCTTCGTTTGGTGGTTAGGGGCGATACGGGTGCCGGATGACCTACAATGCAGCCTACCGGCCTAGAAATTAGAAAAAAGTAAAGCAATTTTACCGTTTGAGTCGCGTATCGTAACTTATAATTAATTCTACGGCTACGGTTACATCCTTATCGTGTGATAAAATTATGTAGGCGAGCCCCAATCTTCTGTGCCTAGGACCCGGCAAGGTGTCGATCCTCCTCCCAGCCACATCGTCCTCCATTTAATACAGAGAGAACGAGTGATAAGAATGACATTGTCATCCGAATTATCTTAAAAAGCGACGAGTACTGTATATACAGCCTATATATACTCGTGGCTTTTTCCATTCAAAATAAATTGACCGATCAATTTAATATTTTTCGCAGTTCTAAGCATTTATGGGATGTTTTAATGAGGAATATTTGTTTTAAAATCTAGTTTCATATTTTCTACAGTAGGATATTTATTTATCTGTATAGTAATTTTATTTCCTTTAAATTTTTTTGTTGTGGGCCTAAACTGTAACTTGGCTTCCATAGTTTACTTTACGAACATTTGTGTAATTTGTTTTATATAATTGTGAATTTATAAATTTGTAAAAAGCTGTTATAAACAATGAAATTAAATCTTTGTTTTTCACATTTTAGTAAGCATTTATTTTACGCAACTTCAATAATAATGTTAGTGTCGAAACATTATTAATAGCGTAATGTTTCTTTCGTAACCTCATGAATAACAGGCTAATATCATCTTTAACATTAGAAAATAATTCTACATTATTTTCCAATTTTATACTAAAATTACTTTTAAAAAACGTATCTCTAATAATTTAATATATAATTAGACAGGATGACCTAGAAGTCGGTTAATTATTGTAAAGACCGAGTCGAGCTTTTATTACTTAAAAACGCTACAAAAAATTGTGGAATCGATGGCAAAATCGTGGTTAACAGACCTTTGGGTCACCTGCATATTATGTAATGCCGTACGACTGATTCTTTCCTGATGTTGGCCTTTATGCTTCGTATAAAGCATTATCTATGTAAGCTAATTCAGTTTATTTTTCGCTCGTAACATTTGTTGCTTTTAGGATTATTTCGATATAATTTTCAATTTAACACTGTAAATTATGCATTGGGAATGCATCTCGTATTTATGCCGTGTAAATACTGTAACTGCAACAGTATGTATAGTTAGATGTTTAGCTGATATGAGGGTTTAATAATCGGCGTAGGCCCTTTATATTTATAAACGGAAAATATGAATAACTCGCGTAAAGAGGGAAAGGAATTATACTGTAATCTATCTATTTAATTTAACTTAAAAAACGTAATTTATTCGATAATAAAGAGATATGCAAAGAAGCAAAATCAATTATTTGAATTAATTACGTAAATATTGTTCTCCGTTTATTTTTTCTAATTTTTTAATCATTATTTCTATTTGGAAGTATCTAAACGTTTAGTGATTAATTACATAGAGTTATAATAAAATTCGGAATTTAGAACTTGATTTTAAAGCTATTTATGATATAAATAACCTAAAAATATATTTGCCAAATAATTTTTCTGCCATTATTTTTAATATTTAACTCTTAAACTTACGGAATAATTGAAGAATAAACGATTTAACATGACGATAAAGTTAAATTGCCATGAGTAATATCTGATATCCTAATCGCTTCCTTTAATGATTCAATTCGATCTTCCTTTTTTCATTTGTAATAAATAAGTTAAGTTCAGGCAAGTTAAAAATATAAAAGTTCTCAAATTTTATTTGTTTACAAAGAAGTTGGTATAAGGCTCTATGTAGAGAAAATACCCTTTAACACTCCATTAATAATGTACGAATGACAATAAAAATGTCAGAAATAACGTCCCGTTAATCAAATTTATATTCAAATCAGCCTAAAAATTAGCAATTTCAAATTGGAAAAGTGTTTTGGAACAAAATAAACTTCAATGTTTCTGATACAAAATAATTATAGAAAGACGTCAAATTTTGGTGTTTTTTAACAGAGAACGATTCTTTGCGTTGCTCTTAATTACCAAAACCTCACTTTTTCTGCCACGGAAGACTTTCTGTCTTCTCTGACTCGTTAATTAGGCCCTACACATTTTTGTATGTAAGATGATTTGTTTATATGACAGTTCTTCTGCCTTTTAGAAAATAAACGGTTTATAAATATCAAGTGATTAATTTTACCCATATTATAATTTCACTATAATGTTTAATAGAGTAGCAATAACAGCGCAATACAAAATACGATTCTACGTTATAATCCAATTAAGGTTTACCATTAAATTGCTAACTATGGTACAATTTATTTAATTGGCTATTGGCTTAATAATAATAATACACAATTAGTAATCAGGTTAGATATAATGTTAATTATTAATACTTTTATTAAATATATAATAAGCAATATAATAATGAAACGTCTGGAGACCCTCTTCTTTCTTTAATTCTTTTAATGGATTACGGCTTTTAAAATTAGAAAAATTAAAGTAAATAAAAATATTTTTACAATTTAATTGTATTTTTAATTATAACGACGATTTTACTAGAAGATTTGCTAAAATAAACGAATTGTTAATTGATAAACTTGGAAAATTCATTAAAAACTGTTAGAAAAAGATATATTTAAAATCGAATAAATGATGATTCCAGTTGCAACAAACTGTCTTCGATTTTTAATTTTTTTAAATATATTTCTTCAGTAAATAAACGAGAAATGAAAGCAATTAAAATTCTTATTAATTGAACTTTAAAAATATAATTAAAATGAGCATTAAAAGGGTGTTTTTTAAGCAATGAGTACAGAATTTATACGGAAGAAAACAATAATAACATTAATTTAGCATAAAATATATATTTTAGAAAAAATAATTAAATAATAATAGAAATGGAGCGATGCGACAGACGCCAAATTAATTTAAAGAAATTTCGGGCCCTTGGAAAGTCAGTTCATTTCTATGCCTAGGCAAATTCACCGACCCCCTCGGATCCAGGCCTTAGACAATTGCCTAGTTTGCCCGAGTGGGTCTAGTTCCAAACGGAACAGCCATTCGGTCACTAATTAGCCACAGAATCCGTCCGACAGACGAAAAGTACGGAAGAAAGAATAAAAGATAATCGCGAAATTAAAATCGGAGGCGTTAAAAATTTTTAGGGATTTAAAAAGCTTTAACCGTTGCGTAAACTTAAGAAGAATATAAGAAGATACCCTGTCCGGACGAGTCCACACGGTGAAAGAGAGGAAAGGAAAGGCATAAAAAAATTTCGAGTCGACTTTCATATATATAGAAGCGCTAGAAAAAAAGGCAATTTAATTTGGGAAGAGGCGAAAAAGTAAAAAATCGGATTTCATCATCCGAAACGTTTTCCCTTCATTATCGGAAGAATAGGATGGGGTAAAGAGAGATAGGTGCACCTTATCATAATTCCAGCTGTATCAACGAGATACAAGCGAAGAGCGAACATTCATTCCTTTCCAAGATCTGTAAAGGGGGAGAGAGAAGAGAAGAGAAGCGGGCGAGGCAATATCTAACCTTCTTTGCCATGTGTCATCTTGGCTCGCACCGAGGGAGTGGACGTAATCAAATTATCTTTCCCACGAGCACCGGCGAGCCCTCATTCCGTGTTTGTGCAGTAAGCTTTAAGCCAAACACGATCGCTTAATCACACGAGGACGTCTGTTTTTATCACCGTTATTGGATGAGGCGTGATAGAAAGTGGATTTCCGGCAAATGCGAGTTTTATGGTGTTCCGAACGAAATGGGAGATTAAGGAAAGTGTTGTTTGTACTCTGCAAAGTTCCGTTAGAAATGCGATAGAAACAAGCCCCCGCTCTCGCTCGCTTCCACATACAATCGTTCTTAAGAGTCTACCGGATGAGTCCATTCCATTTCGGTTATTGTTATAAATTGCCGGGTGCCCGGCTCCATTTCGCTTTACGCCCCTAATGATAATCCACATTGACAATTTCCCCCGTTTTACCTACCTTAAAATTACCTTTAAACTTTATTGTAACGCTTTTATTTAAGGCAAATTAGGTAGTAAGGCTAAGAGGAGTTTGGCACTCGAATGTATTATAAAGGAATATTTCCAGCCTGCCCTAATACGTCCGCCTATTGTTACCCTCGCGTAACTCGGTGGAAGAAAGGCGGGTTGGAATGGCCCAAAATTCGGTTAACGATGGTAGAAACTATGGAATATTCTACAGAAAATGCTCGTGACGAAACGTTTCTTTTTCGGTACGAGTCGATACGCTTTGGCAAATTACCGAATTACTTGAAACGAAAGCCGTTAACTGAGTTTTAGGCCACCCCGTAGTTTTTATTTTGTTATTTTACTATAAAAAGTTGTTACGCGTATAGAATGCTTTAATCCATACATTTATGGCATCCCGTAAAGATTTTGAAGATAAAAATTACCTATTATATATTCAAAAAATAATATTTAATATCTAGAATAAATTATTTATCTATATTTTTATTCTTTTATAAAGAATATAAGCTACAATTTTTCTTATTAAGTTTTTTGAAAGATTTCCTTTTCTTTCATTTTCTTTCGGCTGTTAAAAAATCAAAATATTTATCATCATCGTGAAAACTGTCTTAAAGATTATATTTATTTTAATTTCTTTTTAATTCACAAAATTTCATTTTGACAAATTTTCCTTTATTCGTTGAAAAATCAGTTGAATGCATTTATTTTACGTTGAAATTCGTTTAGCTTCTTCTGTTTTACTGTTTTCTTCGCTACTTAAATGGCTTAAAATAAACTCATTCGATCGAAATAAGTTTTAAAATAATAAAATTTGCGAATTTTATTACTCACGAGTCTCTAATTTGTGCTATCGATCCAAATGACGAGGATAATCGAGTATCGATTCTTCGAAAGGATTCGAGCATCGCGAGTCTCAAGAAGAATTTGTTTGAAATTTTCTTAAATAAAAAAGTATCAAATATTGAAAATCGCACATTTCTATGGAGAAGATTAAATTGTTAAAGAGATTTTCTTCTTCCTCCGCAGATACGAGTTTTCTGCAAGAGCAACTTCTCGGATATTTAAAAACCTGCAGATAATTACTTTCTAGATTTGTGGCCTTATTAAATATAAATTTAAGATATATGTATATATATATTTTTTGTTTTATTTTAGTTCTCCCTCTTTCTGCTTCTGTGCACGCCGTAGACCGCATACAGCGGAAGATGTATGATAATATGACAANATTACATCTTGCATAACTTACTTCTATAATAATACTGTAAATGTATAAATTAAAGCAACTAAAAGTCGTATTTTGTTATTATTTTAGACGCTAACTCTCACGAATTTTTGTGTATATTATACTCGCATGCACACTACAAATCAGACACGTCTCGCATAACTTTTATATTAATAAAAGTATAAGTAATTGCGACAGAAAGTCGCAGATTCTTACTATTTTGTATGCTAATTTATACACATTTTACTATAGAATACAAGACACATGCACGTTATATCAGGCATAATTTAACTTCTCTATTAATGAAAAACTACTAAATGTAACAAAGGTGCAGCTTCTTTCCATTTTCTAGTCTAATTAAGCACTTTTAGTGTTTAATACATTCACACTTTCTCTTACAGGCCTATTAATAGAAGTGTGTGTAACTAAGTGCAACAGAAAGTCGTAGATTTTGTTATTTTGTATTCTAACTCAAACACATTTTAATGTAGAATGTACTGTACTGTACTCGCGCAGACACACACCACACACACACACACCATTCTCCAGTAACAAACACGCAACATCTAGTGTAACTTAACAAGACAATTTTTGTTTTAAGTCGATCAAATGTCGTCGTTTAAGTTACCAGAATAACCTTTTAAACAAAATTATCTCTTACAAAATACAATTTAATTCTTGTTTAATTACAATTAACAATTTTTTATAATTAATTTACAAAGCTAAATTTCATATAAACACACTTTTTATCCAGGATATTTTTATATATTTAATATACTCCATTTTCTAGTATGAAAGAAGTTGTTGATGCTAATTTAATATTATATTACACGCGAAATAGAGTATTAAATATCTAATAATATAAATATTAAGTCGGTGATATAATTTAAAGCAATATTTGAAATTAATAATAACAATATCTTTTAGAAACATTTTACTTTCAAATTAAAACACCAAAAAATAAGAAAGTAAATTTCTCGTATTAATTTACACACACAACACAAACAAAGGTTTGTCATTTACAGAATTTTATATAATTAAAACTTAAAACTTTCTCTTTACAGATTAAACACAATACTGTGTCTTTCGTAATAGAGTCAACAATACATCTGCTAACAGAAAAACTTTCCTGCTTTAGTGTTTATTCAATATACCAGAAAAGGTTCTAAATTCTCTTTCTCCCTTAGTGTTAACTGCGTTTCGTTCAACTTAGTTTTAGTGTTGGCTTAATAAATTCTCTGCGAATTTGGTGCCGAAATGAATTAATAGAAATGGAGTAATGTCTGAAAATTCCTCCCTCCCTCCCCACTGTGAGCATTCTCTTTTTAAAAGTAACATTATCTACTCGAAACGTGACTACCTGTTGTTTATGTCCTGTTTATAAAGTACTTTCAGGAATTAAGACATGTGTACTAATGAAAAGTCCAGCAAACCCCAAGGTTTTTGTGTCTTCTTAAGTTACAATTCTAAACTAAGGTAATGAAAAGTACAATTAGGCCTGGTTAATCCCTAGATAAACCTTTAAAATTCTAAGAACTAAATAAAGTCTAGTTCATTACACAAATTCCAAAAACAGCAGTTTATACACAGTTATGTATAAATTTAAGTTTATACAGCGATTGAAAAGTGTATTGTAAACGCTATAAAAGTGCAAGGAAGAAGAAGTAATAAGTCTATAAACACTTCTTCATTTATAAGGAACGAAAAAAAGGAACCGAGATAAGCAAGATAATTATAGATAATCACAGTCGGATCAATAATAGAGGCGCTTCCACAACTGCACTTCACTTTCCCTTTTCTACCTTGTTCGAGTTTATACCCTGGCCCTAGGGAGGTCTTATAGAGCCGGTGACACAGTCTAGATGTCTTGTTAATTGCTACCAACAATACCAGAGACGGGATTAAGAAAGTGTCACAGTATATCCCGACTGCACGTCCAGCTTGTCCGGCAAGTGGAGTGGAATCAATGGCTTCTGCAACGAACACTTAAAGTTCTGCTGCCATTTCCAATTGTAAGTCGCTCGTCTAAACTAAACGGATAAAGATTACTTCTTCCCTTTATCCCCATTACGAAGCTGCGGTAGGAGTGGAGAGTCGTAGATGGAAAGAAGTACTGTACCAGGTCTCTACACACCAGTGTTCGGCAGCACTAGCAGCAGCACAAGCAGCACTAGTAACCAAGTGTGCGTGGAATATAAAAACGTACACGTCGTAAAATTTGTATGTCTATCGTAAATAAATAATTAAACTATAGGCTTTATTGCATAATAGGCTCTTAAAATTCATTGCCCCTTTTTAATTTATCGTAACAACTCTTTGGCTCGGATACTGCTATAAAGCGAAAAGGGCTTAAAAAATCCGATACTTAATTTAATTATTGTGTAATCGTTAATTGAATACTTTTACACTTGTCCGTGGTGTTCGAGCCTTTTCCCAGGCTTTGTTTCAATCTTCTTTCCCCTCCGCTCTAACTTAGCTACGATCTGGCCAACTTTTTAGCAACTGGGTGACGTGTAATTGGAGTGTCTACTCTATTACGGCGCGTTGGTTTAGGTCACAGGAAAAAAAGGTTTAACTTACCCGTAAATGGCATCTTTGTCTCTCTTATGAACATCGGGCACGGAGCCCATAACGTGATTGGACATGACCGAAGAAACGTGATTTCCATGATACTGGTGCATGGCAGGCGTGTGATTCATGTGAGGCGCATGAGACAAGGTCTGCATGGACCTGTGGGCGTGTGGATCGTAGATCGAAGCCGGGCCATCCATAGCCCCATAGTGGGACATCGTATCTTCGTACTGCGGGTCAACAAAATCAGCTATACTTAAACCTATAGGGGCACGAACTAGATCAAAAAAGTCGGGTGTTAGCACTTACCCTCTGTGCCATCGGGTTGTTAGGCCAAGCTCTAGGCACGACGTCCACCGGCTAGGCCGGCCCGAAACATCTAAAGTACTACACCCCCGATTCTATCAGTCGATGGCAAACTGATTACGAACGAAAGACGATTAGAGCTAGTGTTAAAAGTTATCACACCACAGTGTCGAGCGGGCCGGAAGCGAAGTCGAGTTAAGGTGACACTATCGAAGTTTTCAACGTCACAGGATGGAGTAGCGGCACCGCTACACCAGCGCGTGCATGGAGTCGACTGACTGCCTCTGATTGTCGGACAATACCACTTCTAGCGTCTGGGTAGATGGCGTGGTTACTTCCTTTTCCAGCTCCGCTATTGGTCGGTGGTGTGTCGGCGCGGCGCGGCGCGGACGGCTTCGCGCGCCGCGCCGGCGCAACCACATCGCTAATGAGAAGATATTCGGACGTGAACTATTTCTGTACTTATTTTTTTATGCCCTCCTCCTTTTCAACGCTATCACTCCCGCTTCTTACCAAGCTGTAACGAAAATAGAGTTGGAACGGCGCTTAAAGAAAGCGGAAGAAAAAAGAAATGAAAAAAGTAAATGGCGAAGAAAGATGATTGCGTCGAGAATGTAGAAGTAATTAGGTACCTTTATTTATACCATTCTCTTGTGTTTTAATGAAACACGCTTTATTTATAGGGTCTTGCCACACCATTCGTAACTCACAACGCTTCTTTGTCTGCCGTTTTTTACCTTCCCTTCTGTTCAAAAGTCAATAGGAATCTCGGATTCGAATCGCATCACACTGCGGCACTTTTATCAGCATTGGACCATGCTGTTAGACCTATATACGGATTCTTTCGGCTATTTTTTCCTTTAACCAGTTTCCTTCTGTAAGAATCTTTCCTCTTTATCAGGTGATTTGATTTCGAAACAATCTACGGGAGGACAAAAACAAACAATAATTATCTTTGCATCGTTTCCTTTTACATTCAACTTCTTGCCGCATTTAACCTGATTTGTTACACGTTGTCAATTTAAATTCTTACTTTGTATAAATATGTGTATGGGATCGATCTTAATGCTATGCAATCGTCGCCTTATGTCGAGTGCACACGGATGATTCGCCCTGAAGAAACACGAATGAAAATATGTAAAAGGCGACCGATAATTTTGGAAGTTTGCGTTATGTAAACGAGTCAAACTCGGAGACACGTCGTGTATAATAAAGAAAATTATGTTTTATTAATCGATTTGCACATATCTTTACATGTACGTGACTCTAATATACATATATATTGTATAAACAGCGAATAGAACTGCACATCACCATGAATATTAAAAATAAAAGCGCATTAATATTTATGACGTCTGCATGACTTTGCCATATTTTCATAAATATATACCATAAGACATTAACACATTTTCGATATTTACGTATGTTTTCCGCAACTTGTCAAATGTTTACAATTATTTTACCCTTAAAAATCTTGAAATTCGAATGGTAAACCCCTTTTTATATACTCGGTGAATGCTTTACCGATTCCTGAATCATTTTGACACATTGTAACGCTGACAGTGATTGGTCGATCCCCTTTGCTTCGCATTCGCTTTAATTATTGTGTTTACAACAGATTGATTGCTGTTATGAAGCGCAGCAACTCCCTACACGACTCGCCAATTACTCCTTAACGCAAAGCAAACTGCAACAACTATTTATCGAAGAAGTGCCACTTTTCCGCCTGGCTACTGTGATAAAAATTCAATTATTGTTCGAATTTTATTCTCTTCTCCTTTAAGATAATTTGATGTAACGCGAGAAGAATCTTCAAGACTTGGATTCTAGGGTGTGGCATTCTTCGAGCCAGAGATCTTCTTTCTTCTCTTAATTCGTAGCTCCATTCTCGGTAAACAAGCGAGACAAACCTGATAAACTTGTACCCATCTTCTACTAGGCACATAAATATGTTTTATTCAAACTCCAGTCCTTAATCTCCTATACAGATCACTGCTTTTTTCAACTTGGAAGCCAGCAAAAATAGAAAATCCGGAATTCTACGAGAAATCCCAATTATCATCTACGTAATTATCCGAAATCGTAATGAATTTTTAAAGATAATCATCCACTCTTTTGGGCTTCGTGCGAAATTCATTTTTATCTTGTTCGGCGGTTGGGAAATTATTAATTAGCTCGGGGCTTATTATTTATTAGCTTCGACGGGCCTCTTTAGTTATTGGGTCGCTGTATCCGAAGGTGGCGCATCTATCCATCTGCTTTGACATTTATTGAAGTCATTATTTATTGCAAACAACATGCAAACACGACTATTTTCTAACCCCCCTATTTGATCTGTTAATAGCTTACTAAGAAGTTACTTTTGCCTTTTTTTATTAAGCTAAAACTGCTAGTTGTGTCTCCTTCCCCGCTCTTCTCTCTTCAACTATCTTTCTCGAAGCTGCCGCTCAAAGGAAGGAAGAGGGATGAATGCGATAAAGGAAATTTTCTTTCTTTTTTATTTTTTAAACCAAGAGCCTTTTTTGAAATTATCTTATTCTTTGTAAAAATCTTTATATCGATTGTTGAGATGAATTTCTTTACAGAGTTGTTCTCAAACGATTAATCGAATCTCTTTCTCATCGGAATTTTAAAGTAAATTGTCGAGATGAAGAAGATTAATCAGTCTTCTCGGAAGAAATAAAAGACAAAACTTAAATAAAATAAATTTTCTTTCCATTTTTACTCATTTTTTAATTTTTTCTTTTGTGTTTAATTCCATATTTAAAGCGTTTCTAGTTAAATTCCCTAACGAGGATCTAATGTATTTCCAGAGTTAAGTGTATAAAGGTAAGCGCAATTCATTTAAATATGCTTAAAAGTTTTCCTAAAAATCTATATTAATTCTTAACAACGTTCTAATGAATTTATATAAATTAAAATTCTTCGTTTTAATATAAAAAATTTTGCTCGTAAGTTGCGTAAACAATTAACACCAAGTCTATGTTAACGTCTGTAAGTAACATGCAATTCGAAGATATATTATGTTAAATTGATGTCAATAATTTAATATTAATTTACCGTACATTCCACCCTAAATAAGATTCTGATGACGACAATTAAAATTTAATAAGCGTCATTAGCAAAATTACGAAACGACAATAGATCTATTATACTGAGTTATTATTATTTTTTTAGAAATTTTAATTGAACAGTCAGCATGAATAAGTCTAGTCATTTTTTTATAATAATAAAATCTCGAGTTTTAACATTTCTATAAATATTTAAAAGAAAAGATCATTATTTAATAAAAAAAAACTTCCATTTTATGGCTAGTTTAATTTTATGTAGAAATTGGGCTTTTGATCCTTTTCGGGAGCCTTTGTATGCCCAACGGATGTTAATATTTTATTCAATTTTTTTCAAAGACTCGTGCTCCGTAGATACAATACCGAGAGGGCCTTTATTCGTGTTCATTATAGGTTCGGGTGGGCCCACTGGAAGCGCAGAGAGTTTTTATTCCCGCTCGTCACTGAATCGATCGGGCTTAGGCTACTATCGACACTAATGTGGCTCTTGTTTATTTAATTATAGGCTCGACTAGGCACAATCGGCACTTTTTAGTGCATATCGCGGGTCTGGCCTTTCTATATTGGCCAAGAATCCTTCATTCGTGCTTACCGTAAGTTCGACCAGGCCGGCAATGGAGCGTCCGGGGAAGAACGGAACCAGAAGACTGTTTCGATTCTCGAGAACCCCACTCGATTCGATCTCGGCCTTTCAAAGTGGCAGACACGCGCCTTATCCTAGGCCATCCCTACAGAATTGGAACAGAAATTATATTATATCATTTTATATAATATAAGATGGATTTATAAGTCGAATTTTGTCATTTTCAAGTATAGAATGAAGTTTCTATACTTGAAAATGACAAAATTCGACTTATAAATCCATCTTATATTATATAAAATGATATAATATAATTTCTGTTCCAATTCTGTAGGGATGGCCTAGGATAAGGCGCGTGTCTGCCACTTTGAAAGGCCGAGATCGAATCGAGTGGGGTTCTCGAGAATCGAAACAGTCTTCTGGTTCCGTTCTTCCCCGGACGCTCCATTGCCGGCCTGGTCGAACTTACGGTAAGCACGAATGAAGGATTCTTGGCCAATATAGAAAGGCCAGACCCGCGATATGCACTAAAAAGTGCCGATTGTGCCTAGTCGAGCCTATAATTAAATAAACAAGAGCCACATTAGTGTCGATAGTAGCCTAAGCCCGATCGATTCAGTGACGAGCGGGAATAAAAACTCTCTGCGCTTCCAGTGGGCCCACCCGAACCTATAATGAACACGAATAAAGGCCCTCTCGGTATTGTATCTACGGAGCACGAGTCTTTGAAAAAAATTGAATAAAATATTAACATCCGTTGGGCATACAAAGGCTCCCGAAAAGGATCAAAAGCCCAATTTCTACATAAAATTAAACTAGCCATAAAATGGAAGTTTTTTTTTATTAAATAATGATCTTTTCTTTTAAATATTTATAGAAATGTTAAAACTCGAGATTTTATTATTATAAAAAATTCTTAATTTACATTTAAAATTCTTATCTTAACACATCGTAAAACACTAGATTTTTCCCCAATAATAAATTATTTTTTCTAATAATATAATATACATTTTTCCCTATAAAAAATATGTGTACAGATAGATAAGGAGGCGTAGCCAGGGCACTAGATAAGCAGTTGAGCTTCGGTATTGTCGATAGAAATGCGCCCTGGCCAGGGACAAATTTAAATTTGTTGCCAATTTAAGCTGTACAAATTTGCCTGCACTAAGTAGTAATAAAGACTCGAGATCCTAAACTGTATCTTTATATCGTCAGGCATGGTGTAAATCCTTGTTATAACTTAAAATTATTCATTTTCGGAAGTTTAATTATAAATATTTTAGTTAAAATTATTAATAATTTCTTAAACTGGCGGATTTTAGTGCCCCGTAATTATTTTGT
>NW_019386839.1:7446-19183 GCF_000671375.1 Centruroides sculpturatus | reverse complement strand
TATAAATATACTGGTTTATTATTATTTTTTTTAAAAGAAAATAATACAGTTAATAGTAAATTTTTCATTATTATACGTTCTACTTCATGCACAAAATCATGTCTTTATTAAGCTTGAATACTAAGATCTATATACGAATTTCAATTGCAGGAAGAAACTGGCAGAGAATATTGGAAAAACGAGAAAATCTGGCACAGAACACGAATTGTAATATCAGAATATGTTTTCTTCCATCTCCCATAAGAGTTTTCAATCCCGAAGTCGATTTGGATTTAAAAGTCAGAATAGAAAGCTGCACTTGAAACGGCTCATATCAAATATCTAGAGGAAAAGAAAAAAATAATAATAAAATAAATCTATTCTTAAAAAGAGGATTAATTTTCAACCATTTTACTATTCACGAAGGTAAGGAAATAGGCCTCAAATGGATCGTTTCAAAACTTTCTAACATTTTTTTTTTTTTTCTCTGTCTGTCTGTTTGTTCGTTCGTGATCCAGTTTCTATCTAAAATTTTTAAAAGGAATACATTTTAAATTTTTTATAAAAGCTTTCAACTGAAAACTCGGATTAGAAACAAAGTTCCGATGTTGAAGTCGAAATATTAATAATTAATTCGAGTTTTTAAGAATGATAATAATAATAATAATAATAATAAATACACTTGGGAATTTTGTGTAACTGTTTGCACGAAGTAGCAAATTAATTATTAAAGTGGATTCTAGAATATAAATTGACTAAGCAGTCCAGTAATATCTGTTTTAAGTCATGCTTGATTAATTAAAGTTTCAGTAAATTACACGTGTCTCAGATGTAACTAAACAGAACTACAGCGTTATATCCAAGGAAGGAAATTGTTCGTAGTGTGATTGAATTAATTCACCTAGTAACGAATCGTTTCGTAAGGCCATTCTTAATATTTTGATGATAAATTACTATAATAAAGATTCAATTTATTTATTTAAAAAAAAATTAATTGTTTTTAATTAATGTCAAACCTGTGAACAAAGGACCTAACAGATCATTGAAGTTGTTTTTATACATTTTTGTTAAATGTTCTGGGAAAATGGCCGTTGTTAAGAGGTGGTCGTTATGGGAGGTTCGACTGTTTAATAAACTATAAAAATCTTATGATTTAATATATTACTGCTCGAAAATTTAAGAAATTTTTCTATTTTTTGAGGTTTTGGTATTATTTTCTCATTATTCTAGTCCTCTTCTGCTATGGAAACGAGAGTGAATCATGCTGTCGGGGTGTTCTGTAATTATATTTAGTTCGTCCCGATTGTCAGTTTGAATTTCTTTCATCTTACAATTTGAAAGTAACTGATATTGGCTCTTTTTGACTCAATAGAGAAAAGAGAGAGAAAGAGAGAATTTAGGAAATTTATAGCCTAGATGCTAGAATGGACACAGAGATTGGAACTTTTATGTTTTCGATGAAGTATAGGAAGTAGAAGAATATAGTTTTATTGAATCGAATCTCCAAGAAATCATCATATATTAAAAACTAAAAATCTAATAAATTTTATTTTAAAAAATATAATAATAAAATTAAAACTTCTGGGAGGTTTTTCTTAAAAACTCTTTCCTCCCTAAGGACATCAAAAGGACGTTTTCCTCATTCCCATTATGGATTCAGCCAAACTCACAATGGGGAGTAGTGAAGAATGGGGCCCGAAATATCCGGAAAACCAGTAACCGAATGGATAAAAACACTGGTCTTGGGTTCGCACCTCACCAACGTAGAGTTTTCCAGTTTTCTTCACGTGCCTAACACCTAAATAAGGTCAATTTTTCCTTAGAAAGTCCACTTAAAGGTATCCTCTCTCTTGGAAGATCGCCCATTTGTTGCATTTGCCACATCTCACCAATCCAGACAGACCACCCCCAAAATTTTTGCTATTTTTGATGGCCCAGATTCAATTCCTCAGATCGTTAGATTGATGCATTAACCTCCATCCAGCTATTAAAAAAAAAGGTCAGAGTTTACGAAACGATAAATTTGATAAAGATAATTATAATTTATCTAAAAATTCTATACGAAGTTAACACGATGGAAAGAATGCATCTAAATGGAAGAGAAATCGAACTTTTTCTATCTTCCTTATAGACAATTAATCATTAATGGTAGAGCAAACTATGCTGAGAATATCTTCATCCTTCACTGGCTTCAGAAGATCAATGTTTTAGAATATAACAAGTGTTCTGGTTTGGGTTGGCTTCGTTTTATATTATTGGCACACTCATGGGATTTAGCGTGATATCTCTTTATCTTCTAATAGAAGTCTCCTATCTTCCTCCCTCGTTAATAAATAACATCGGCGATCAATTTTTAATTTGGAATAGCTACAAACCGAAGAAAAAATAATAATAATAATTTACTTAATTTCCTTCTTAATTTATAATTTATAAATTTACAATATAATAATTTCCCTTCTAAGATAATTTATCACATGGATGAATATGCTAATTTTTCTGATATTATTATTATTCATGCATTTATGTAAATTGTGTGTTCCTGTATACATGTAAATTATTAATATTTTTACTACAAAGAATGAATGGTGTTAAATGTGTTGAGGGAGGAAGGGACGGAGGGGGAAATGTAATAATTTTAAATTCTTCGCTTTTACTTAAAGACTTAATAGCTGTCTAGTTTCATTAATGTTTTATATCGTTTTATGCGCTTCGTTATGCTACGTAATACCTTTTCTTAATATTTAATTCCTCCGAAATGTGTTTCCTGTGGCGTGTTTGTTTCCGCCTCGTAACGTTAAACCCTCAAATTTTTTGCTATTTGATACATTTATTTTTAGAATTTATTTTCTAAAAGATATTTCTTAACTTCCAGAATTATTTCCTTTGTGTTTTAGATAACTTTATATTATTTATAAGATATATTCTACCATGAAATAGAATGGAAAACAAGTTTAAAAAAATTCCATTCCTCTAGAGAATTTGTTGGGAAAAAAGTTCATAAAGTGCAATAAAAAAGGATAAAAATTGATATTATTTCAACTATTTGTATTGTTAGTTGCTGTTTCCAAACAAAACTATCAAAGTCAGGACTATAAAAATGGTTGAAATTGGTGTTACTTTTATAAATTAGTTTCTACGATATAATTCTCAAAACACTCAAGTATATCTTATATTAAAGTAATGCTTTGTTTATACTGTCTCATATGGGGGAAAAAACAATACTTTTTTTTTATATTTTAGTATGCTGTAGTGTTTAGTTTCATTGTAATTCAGAATTGATTCTTCTAGCAATATAACTTAATAGCTTCTGTGTAGAAAAATAATAAACTTTTTATATAAAATACTAGAAAATATCTAGATTTTTCTAAGATTAAATAT
Source organism: Centruroides sculpturatus (assembly GCF_000671375.1). Taxonomy (NCBI): domain Eukaryota; kingdom Metazoa; phylum Arthropoda; class Arachnida; order Scorpiones; family Buthidae; genus Centruroides; species Centruroides sculpturatus. Next base: position 15,826 of record NW_019386839.1, on the reverse strand, counting down.
AAATATACTGGTTTATTATTATTTTTTTTAATAAAAATACAGTAGAATATATTAATTATAGTACACTATATAGGTATATAAAACCATTAGTTTTGGAGAAATTCAGAATATTAAAACTTGATTAGAATACAGTAATTTCAATATATTCGATAATTATATTTGTTTACAAATATCTAATTAAAAATAAGTAATAAATTATTAATATAGAAAATTAATTATATAAAATGTACAAGTAATATTTAGGCATGATATTCTGGAGTTGTATGGAAGTTGAAGCTGCTCTCATACTATAAACAGGTTCCAATAAAGTAGAAGTTTCTGCAGACAGAAGTCATGGCTATTGGAAATGTTTATTGACTGACAGCTCTGTATCCCAGAGCATCCAAGACACGCTTAATTAAATTAGAATGTAATGATCTTACTAACTACGAAAATTGCTATAAACAAAATTAAACTTATAAAAAACAATTACATAAATATAAATAAACAAATATTAATTACTTTTATAATAATTTTTAATGTATAAATTAACAATTAATTTAGTTTTTTTTTTTTTTTGAAGATTTGAGATCGTAACAAATTCCATTTTTTGAATGGTTTAATTCCACTTTATAAATTAAAATATTTCCTTAATTGTAATCAGATTACATATGAAGTAATTAATTTTCTAATAGACTTTCATCGCGAATTAAAACTATTCAATAAAATATTTTATTCATAACAATCCACTTCGGATGATTTAACACTTAAGTAGAATATATAATTTAGTTTAATACCGATAATTAGCTACTATTATCTTATTATTAGCCATCGAGCAAAATATCTATAACCACTTTCATACTTTATTACAATTCAAAGCATAAAATCTACCTTGACAACAAGCTATTCATTAATAAGAGCTATAATCTCACATTATCCCATAAAATTCAAGCTAACTTGCTTGACAGGCTTCTCTTTATTATAATTAATGCCTTTCATCTTCGTATAATGCTTTACAGAATAAAAGAAATACATCAAACAGTAAATATTTTCTAACTGACAATATAAAAAGCATGTCAAACATTCATTACAACGTCCAAAGTTTATTTCCAGTTCGAAAAAAAATTTACTTCTTCTCCCTCTTCTTCGTTCCTTTAGGATTATACAAGCAAAAAATGGCTACTTAATATATACATTTATGTTAATATTTAATCTATTTTTCTTTTAATTTTTCTATTTAGTAGAGCTTTAGACAGCCAGGACCACAATGGATGGTGAGGGAAGGGTTCGATATATTCGAAACAGACAGCTCGGATTCGATTCGGGATTCCCCAGAGCCATAGACTGATGTCTTAACTACTTCGTCCAATGTTTAATCTGTTAATGAAAATAATTTAATTTTATTTAATTTATTACTTCTTATATTCGATTTATAAAAGTTTCATTTCTGTTGTTGCATTTAATCAGTGGGTGATTAAATAATTTAAGAAATGATAAACGATTTTGGCAAGAATCAGTTGTTATTTGGGTGTTCTCTCTCTTGTTCTGTAGCTAAATTTAGTAAAACTGCATTTTACTCTTATGAAGAAAAGCTAATTTGGCTATTAATTTTACCGAGATGATAATGATTGGTATTAATCATAATTGTCTAGCATTAATGCAACTGTAGTAATTTAAAATGATGTTAAAAGTATACATTGATTCTTCAGATTTTATCCGATTTTCGTTCAAAATTAGAGACTATTCAATGCCTTTTTTAACCCCCTCCCCACGCTTCTTAATGTAGAAAATTTGGACCTGAACCAGTTGGCTAAATATTATTTAAAATCGTCCAAATTCTTGGAACGATATTCAAGTTTTAACTTTAAGAACTTAAGTAGACGAAATGTATATCGATTGACGATTATATAATTTCCTACGAAGTTTTATAAACAATTAAATAATGCAAAATCTTAATTAATAATAAATCTACTTAAATTATCTTTGTAAATTTACAGACAGAAATCTTTCAACCTTGTAAATCGATAAAGAAATCCGATTTATTTGGAATGTTTTTTATGTAATTCCTTCAAGTTAAAACTTAATCAAATTTTCATTTTCGTATTGTTCACAAGAATTTTCCAAGCTTTAATATTAGTTGAATGTGACATACCTTGTGATATCGTTGATGGCATTAATATGTTCCCTTCAGAACCGAGAGTGATCATTTCAAATTTAATCTTTACAATATTGTGACAGATGTAATTCGGACGGGTTTGATAACATTGTTTCTATATATTGCTTTTGTTATATCACGTCAGTGTTTCATTTAATATTTAGAAGAGTTAATTAATATTCCATGACAACGCTTCTAATTAATAATTTGTTAAAGAGTCTTAATATTTTATTTAATTATGTTTAATTCATTAATTATAATTATAATTCAGTAATTGTATTGTTGGAATATTCACTTTCGGTAGATATAAGATACAATTTTTACTCTTTTCGCCCTATGGGGCTCTTTTAATAACACCCATAATGGGTTTAGTCAAGTAGTGGCGCGTTATAGCTTCGTGGGGCCCCCACAAATTCGAATTAGGGGAAATATTTTCTTATAATAGATTGGTAGGGGCCCCAAGCAATTGCCCTTTTCACCCTTAAGATAATAGGCGCTTACAATATTAAGAATATTTATTATCAATTCTTAATTTTTAATGACTCTTAATAAACAATAATAATAGTAATAAAAGTCAAACTTATTATTACAAAACTAATTTTATTAATTAATCATTATTTTTATTATTAAAAATATATTTTATAACCTTTAATTTAAAAATAGCAACAGCAATATCACTCTTATAAATGTGTTTATATGATTTTGTTTTGATTTAATATGTTGAAAACGTGTTTGATTTAATATATAAGCTATAACGTGTGAACCAATATGATAATATTTGTTTTTGAAGTAAGTTTGACGTTAATATTTACAGATTACATAATACATTTTTATGAATTATTAGAGTAAAACGATTAACATGATCGACTTTTAAGAGTAGGCTACGTCGAAGTGTCATTGCCTATAAATGAATTAATATAATTTAGTAATATGATTCTGTTTTACACGATTTAAAAATAGAATTTCATATTTATTAAAATAATGTTTATCGTTATTTAATTGTTTTACAATATAATTGTTAAAAGTGTTACTAGAGCACCTCTGAAAAATATGGCTTCACTGATGAGATCCGTAGATATGTAATTTTAAGGCCTTTCGTGCTCTATCGAATAATAATAATAATAGTGTGAGGCCTTTAATTCTACTCTCGTAGCTTGATTATCTTATACAGTATGTAAATCCGACCCCGATGGAACCTCCAAAAGAGGCCCTCACCACAGGCCTTCTGAGACCAGGGGGTTCTCCTAATACGTATCTTCCTGTCCTTGTTTGAGTACAATCATGAACCGGAATGTTTGTTACAAATAGTTGTTAAGCAACGAAAAAAAAACAATATAATTATTTAAATTTATATATCCTAATTAAAATTTTAAAGACCATAGTAACTAGTAACAATTTTAAAAAAATAATTATAAACTATTTAATGTTTCTCTAATTATATTTTTAAAATTTAAATGATTTATTTATTATATACGAGAGTAAATAAAAGTAGAATACAGTATTTATTGTCGGCAGTTGTTTAGCAACAAGCAGACAAGCAGAGAAGATATTAAAATTTTTATCGGATATACAGATTAAAATCTAAATGCTATAGTTACCAAAATAGCATTTACAACAGGACGAAGCAAGCGTATACTGAATTGGAAAAAACGGATGAAGTTATCGGTCGCCATCTTGCTTCGGTTGTTGGTCCGTATCAAGAACCGTAAACTGAAAAGCTTCCGTTGTTTTGTCATGAATAGCAAAGTGTGTAATTCCTCTACTTGAAAAGACACCTCGTGTCGCTTACGAGATGCAAACGGTTGATTGTACGTAGCGTGACGTTAAAAACCGATTGATACGAAAGGGTGTCAACGATGTTCTACCGTAACAACAAATACTATACACCGTTTCCTTATTCTTCTTTCCGGCCGGAAATAATTGAAACGGAAACTGGAATCCGTTAATAAACACGCTATGGATGTTAATATATGCCGTAACTTAGCAAATAATTATTCTATAATCTTTTTATGGAGTTGGTCCAACTAATGAAAATCTAGTGTTTCTTCTTTACAAAAATTCCTCGAATGCTCTCGCCATCGTGTGAAAGCCAAAAATCGTTTTAGATAATAAGTGCAGCATTTACTAATTATGGGATGTTGTAAGAATTCAAATCGTATTTTTGTAATCCTGTAAAATATTCATTAAACGAAGATCGTACCTAAGTTGTGATACACGTGATGTGTGTTGGTATGCGGAAGACTCCACCCAAGAATCGTTATTTGGTATATAAAAATTCAGGATAAATTATAAAAGAAATGTCTCATAGTTTAAATTATGTTTAATTAAATATTTATATACTATACGTCTATCGGTATGTTTCCATTATTATTATTATTTGGGATGTAATTTTTCAACAAAACGCTCTGTAATTATGAATTCGCTTTATTTTAATGCAGTTATATAATTTCATTTTTAACATAAATCACGAATTTTAGCGTGGTAAATAGTAATAAAATACTTTGAAAACATCTCTCTGGAGGAATGTAAGTAAGGAATTGTGAAGTGGTGCCTGAAAGTCTTGATAAATTAATTAATTTACTTAAATAATAATTATTAAAAAATTCTTTTGTGTAAATTTCACAAAACTGTTTATTATTTTTTATAGTATAACTTTATAACTTCCAAAAAAAGGACATCCCGAATAGCGGAAAAATTGTTTTGTTTCCTTTGGTGGTCGTTATTTAGAGGTTTTGTATATATACTGTATATACATATACATATAAATAGAACAATTTTTTAAAATCTTAAATGCAAAAACTTTTGTATATAGGCCTAAATAGAAAGAAAGAATCTTAAATAGTAGTTTACTAATTATTCATGTACTACAGTACAAGTTATTAAGTGTGTAAACTATAAATTGTTATAAGAGTAAGCAGTAAATCATTATTTAGATTTCTTTCCATATACTAAATTAGTGTACAAAAGTTACAACATTTATAATATTAAGGATTTCTTTTTGGCAGGAAGATAAATTAACAATTACGAAGATAATCTATGGACAGAACGGAGCAGATCGATATGCTTCGATGCATGTTAACAAGATATAATCGAGCGTTTTCTAGAAAAGATTTTACTCTATTCGTAAAATCACTGCCGTAATAAATAATAATAATAATAATAAAATTATAGAGTAATCTATAATTTATTTTAATATAAATTCCGACAATTATCTCAAATGATAATTGTCCTAATTTATCCTAAACANTCGTGCTCTATCGAATAATAATAATAATAGTGTGAGGCCTTTAATTCTACTCTCGTAGCTTGATTATCTTATACAGTATGTAAATCCGACCCCGATGGAACCTCCAAAAGAGGCCCTCACCACAGGCCTTCTGAGACCAGGGGGTTCTCCTAATACGTATCTTCCTGTCCTTGTTTGAGTACAATCATGAACCGGAATGTTTGTTACAAATAGTTGTTAAGCAACGAAAAAAAAACAATATAATTATTTAAATTTATATATCCTAATTAAAATTTTAAAGACCATAGTAACTAGTAACAATTTTAAAAAAATAATTATAAACTATTTAATGTTTCTCTAATTATATTTTTAAAATTTAAATGATTTATTTATTATATACGAGAGTAAATAAAAGTAGAATACAGTATTTATTGTCGGCAGTTGTTTAGCAACAAGCAGACAAGCAGAGAAGATATTAAAATTTTTATCGGATATACAGATTAAAATCTAAATGCTATAGTTACCAAAATAGCATTTACAACAGGACGAAGCAAGCGTATACTGAATTGGAAAAAACGGATGAAGTTATCGGTCGCCATCTTGCTTCGGTTGTTGGTCCGTATCAAGAACCGTAAACTGAAAAGCTTCCGTTGTTTTGTCATGAATAGCAAAGTGTGTAATTCCTCTACTTGAAAAGACACCTCGTGTCGCTTACGAGATGCAAACGGTTGATTGTACGTAGCGTGACGTTAAAAACCGATTGATACGAAAGGGTGTCAACGATGTTCTACCGTAACAACAAATACTATACACCGTTTCCTTATTCTTCTTTCCGGCCGGAAATAATTGAAACGGAAACTGGAATCCGTTAATAAACACGCTATGGATGTTAATATATGCCGTAACTTAGCAAATAATTATTCTATAATCTTTTTATGGAGTTGGTCCAACTAATGAAAATCTAGTGTTTCTTCTTTACAAAAATTCCTCGAATGCTCTCGCCATCGTGTGAAAGCCAAAAATCGTTTTAGATAATAAGTGCAGCATTTACTAATTATGGGATGTTGTAAGAATTCAAATCGTATTTTTGTAATCCTGTAAAATATTCATTAAACGAAGATCGTACCTAAGTTGTGATACACGTGATGTGTGTTGGTATGCGGAAGACTCCACCCAAGAATCGTTATTTGGTATATAAAAATTCAGGATAAATTATAAAAGAAATGTCTCATAGTTTAAATTATGTTTAATTAAATATTTATATACTATACGTCTATCGGTATGTTTCCATTATTATTATTATTTGGGATGTAATTTTTCAACAAAACGCTCTGTAATTATGAATTCGCTTTATTTTAATGCAGTTATATAATTTCATTTTTAACATAAATCACGAATTTTAGCGTGGTAAATAGTAATAAAATACTTTGAAAACATCTCTCTGGAGGAATGTAAGTAAGGAATTGTGAAGTGGTGCCTGAAAGTCTTGATAAATTAATTAATTTACTTAAATAATAATTATTAAAAAATTCTTTTGTGTAAATTTCACAAAACTGTTTATTATTTTTTATAGTATAACTTTATAACTTCCAAAAAAAGGACATCCCGAATAGCGGAAAAATTGTTTTGTTTCCTTTGGTGGTCGTTATTTAGAGGTTTTGTATATATACTGTATATACATATACATATAAATAGAACAATTTTTTAAAATCTTAAATGCAAAAACTTTTGTATATAGGCCTAAATAGAAAGAAAGAATCTTAAATAGTAGTTTACTAATTATTCATGTACTACAGTACAAGTTATTAAGTGTGTAAACTATAAATTGTTATAAGAGTAAGCAGTAAATCATTATTTAGATTTCTTTCCATATACTAAATTAGTGTACAAAAGTTACAACATTTATAATATTAAGGATTTCTTTTTGGCAGGAAGATAAATTAACAATTACGAAGATAATCTATGGACAGAACGGAGCAGATCGATATGCTTCGATGCATGTTAACAAGATATAATCGAGCGTTTTCTAGAAAAGATTTTACTCTATTCGTAAAATCACTGCCGTAATAAATAATAATAATAATAATAAAATTCTTCGATTATATTATAAAAATTTTTTTTTATTATATTACATTTTTAAAATACTCCAAAAACAAAACTCGAATTTCCCTTTGTTTGGGGAATATTCCCTTAGTGTGTGAGTCACCCCCTCGTGCTCTGAATAAGACCATCCCACCTGTCAGGTTTGACGACTTCCGTTCGACCAATCAGAATCGAGAATGGTGGTCGGTCTTTGTCGGCTGCTAAAATGTGCTTCTCTCATTCTGAGATCGTCTCGATGGAAAAGTTGACATGGTTTCCGCTCAGTTACAAACTAAAGGTAAATTATAGCTTTATTTTTATCTAAAAAAGCAATCGTTTACAAGCGTTATCCTCTATTCCCTATCACCGGTTAGGGTTAGCTTTATCGCCGCATAAATCAATGTCTAACGCGTACATTCGATTATAAATAAGATATTTAAATTATTAGATGATTTAAAATATTAAAATTTATAAAATAAAATAATTTATAAAGTAAATATAATGTCCTTTTTTTTAATATATATATAAATATACCGTTATCGATCATAATTGGCTAGTTTAGTCGTGATGTCATTTTCATTGTTAAATCGACGAATCAGCGTTATTATTTTTTTAAAGCGTTTTATGACGAATTTCAATTTTTAAATTTTTGAATTTTTATCGAGTAATCAATCATATAAGACGCGTTGTAATTAAATTCCAAGATTAAACCCTTCACTTATTGTAAATTTATTAAAAAATTAAGTTTATTAAACGTTTAAAATTAAGTGAAATATATATTTCTTTTGTTCCTTATTTTAATTGTATTTTTTGTTTTTGTGTGTGTGTGTGTAAATTGAGATTTTATTTTCTTTAAGTCGGGGAATATTTTCGTATAAACATAAGAGTATATACAAGTAGAACTTAACAATTAATTTAGTTTTTTTTTTTTTGAAGAT
>NW_019386839.1:0-5338 GCF_000671375.1 Centruroides sculpturatus | reverse complement strand
ATTACTGTTCCTTTATTACAATTTATCACTCTTGAAATGTGATTATTAAATAAATGATTTTGAGCAAATATTATTTATTAATCACATATATATATATATATATTTTATTTCTGTAATACCGGAATAAAGTCCTCCTTTCTACCGAATTTGAAATATTCATGGAGGGCGTAACTCGGTTGATGCCATCTTTCTTAAGAAGCCAGTTACTGGCAGTTTGCCCGTTTCGTATATATTTCCGACTTAGTTGTTGTGTAGACACACTAATGTACGTATTGGAAATCTATATACTATAAGTATAGAAATGTTTATGTTATGGTCACTCGCGATAGAATCGATCGATGAAGCGCTAGCTCTATGCAACGTTTCTTTTTCTACCCCTTCCAAAAGAACGTTATCTATTCGTGGAGTTTATCATTTTTTTTACCTGAGTCGTTCTTCCAGTTTATGGTGTAACATATCCGCACATAGCAGTTTACTAACGATAGACGGCACGTTCTCTTAGTTCGTAGGTCAACGACCCAGTCCGGGTTTGGTCGATAGTGTTTGGGTTTACTTGCTTACAGATGGTTCAGACAGACGACGAATGATAGTTTTTCAGCTGCAGTTTACGGAAAGGTAGCTCTTCTTTTATATATATATATATATATCGAAGAAGATGCCATCTACACTGGCCTCAAGTAGATATTGTGTTATCCCTACCTTCCGGGCTTTGTATTTCACTTCATGAACTTCTGGCAACACTTTTTTATTATTACTGTATTATTATTATTAAGTTAGAAAATAATTCCGGTTACTCCGATATAATTCAATTTCTTATCAGTAAAAGTTTCTAGTTTAAAAATGACTTTTTCTATCTTTCAAAATCTAATTATCCATTAATAAACAATTATAACCGGATAAAATTAGCTCAGGGATGGGTAAAGAGGGAATTTATGACACTCGAGAGAACGTGATCCACAGCAAACCAAATTTAATCAACTTCTTAGATTTCCTAACTGCGTCAAAAGTAATAGTAGTTATCACTTCCTTTTGAAAGTGTCGTAAAAATGGAGATGGGTCTGTAAATCAAATACTCAACTGCCACTTTAAACGCTTCGTTAATTATTATTATTAAGTGTTTGAATATGACGACAGTTTTATTAGACATTTTAATACGTTATTCTAACTTCTGATATCATTTAAAAAAACAGTAAGATTGGCATGAAACCTATGTTTTTATCCCCGTTATCTAGCTTAATCTGTGTGAACTTCATTGTGAATTATGATATAGGTCCGTGTTATTTGTGTGTAAACTAAAACGGACGTTTATACAGCTGTAAAGTATCTTTAGATTGTGAGTATGTTGACATTTAAACTTAGTCCTCATCCTTTTGTTTTCTGTTATTCTTTTGTACAGTACATTATGACATTTTTAGGTCATCCGTGTCATCTGTTAAAAATTCTATTGTTTTAAAAAAATAGCATTAATTGTTTTTAGTAAAAATTCCAGGATTTTCATAATCTAAATAGATATTATTTTCCTTCAAATGATAATCGTGGTAGCTTCTTAAATTTATTCGTGCGGCCTTTTTGTTTTTTTTTTAGGTTTCATAACTACACCGATATAATGGCAGTACTAAATCACAAATATCAAATTTAGGAGTTTGTATATATCATAAATTAGCTTCGTCATTAGAGGATAAAATTGCATAAATATTGATCGGGCAGAAAATTATAGCAAATTAATACACCGTTGGAGTTGTAGCATTTGTATGTAGTTTAGTTTACCCAAACGGCTAATATTTATTGTGTTTTTTTCTGTTTTATTTTTAGAAATCCTGACAACCGATCAACTAGATATGGCCAGTTTAAGACGTAACATGCCAGCCCGAGTTGTGATGAGACTTCTGTATGTCGCCTGTATCTGGACGTGCCTCTGTTACGTAGTATTTAAATTGAGCTATTCCAAAGGCCCAGTTACATATCTTTACGCTCACGTCAATAGAGGGCTGTTAGAAAAAGTATCTGGTGAAGTAATTACGACGACCGCTTCGGCTGACAATGTTCCTACACCCGGTATACCGCAAAAGTTCCTTGATCTCAACCCTCAAGTGGACAGTTCCCCCTCGTTGAGTGAAAAAGAGTTATTGAGTTCATTAGCCGATCGTTCTAACCTTCCTCTCGCATACTGGACCACATATAAAAACCGTCCTGTAGGCAACAAGACTTGCGCTCGCTTTCCCAGCCTATACGAATTAGAGTTTAATAATATCTACTGGCAAACATTACGCACTTCTAACGGCACTTTCTATCTTTATGGTGCCTATTACGATGATAGATGGAGAGCCGGTGGCATACCCATTGTAAGAATATTAGGAATGGTAGATAAAATCAAACCACTCCCAACCACTTGTCAGCTTTGGTTCGATGGGATGAAAACTGCCGTTTTCTCTCCAACAACCTATACTTACGGTTGGTACAGTAAATGGGGCAATTATAAAGATGGAATTTTGCAGCCTTTTATCATCTCTTGTAAAATACCGAAGAAGGAATCGGGTGGTAAAGTACCATCTTCAGTATCTTTGGTCGAGCACAGATGTGATAAACCAACCACAAACTTACGAGTGATCAACAATCGACCGAAAGTAAAAGAAAACTTCGCTGTCTGCGTGAAAGGTCTGGATTTTCTCCATCAAGACTTGAGTGTACGATTAGTGGAGTGGATCGAGCTCCTGAATATTTTAGGAGCACAGAAAATCTTTCTGTACGAGCTAGAAATACATCCCAATATCTCTAAAGTACTGCACTATTATAAGAAAATGGGTCTGGTAGATCTGACTCCCATTACTTTACCCGGAAATCAGCCAAATATACCGGGATTCAGACACTTTTATCTGAAATCTAAGCTGACTCACAAAAGGCAAAATGAATTGATTCCATATAACGATTGCTTATACAGGAATCTTTACTCATATAGTTACGTAGTTTTATTAGATACGGACGAAATAATTATGCCAATTAAGCATAAAAACTGGAAAGATTTAATGGACGATGTTGTTAAATTGGCGCTAAAGGAGAAAAATTATACACGAGCTAGTTATAATGTCCGTAATGTTTATTTTCTGGACGATCTCCAAGATGGCGACGAATTGACTCATGTAGCACACGAACATGGTATACCCCGATATTTTCATATGCTGCAACACGTCTATCGATCGAAAAATTTTACTAAACCGGGCGCTTACGTTAAATGCTTCCACAATACGGAGAGAGTAGTATCTTTGCATAATCACTTCCCACTGAATTGTTTGGGGACTTGCACAACTTTCTCCATTAATACCTCTCTGGCTCAGTTGCAACATTACAGGAAAGATTGTGTGGGATCATTAAAAAACAGCTGCAAGACTGACTTTCGAATCCACACCATACGTGACACGATCATTTGGCGCTATAAAGATGAATTAGTGAAAAGAACGGCGAACGTCTTATCGAAATTAGGATTCTTTTCTTAATCATTATCTATCCGAGTCATATTTTTTAGTGATTTTGACTATTCACCGCGTGGTTCCGGTGATGATTTCATGTGGGCAATAGCACGCAAAACAAGACATTCCTGTTTTATGTGCATAAATTTGCAAGTATGTCAAGGAGTACGAAAAGGTGAATCAGGAAGATGTTTTACAGGAAAGAATTTTCAATATAAAAGGACCAGCGTATTTGTAAAGTTGGAAACAAGTGTTCTTTTATTTGTGTCAAACGGGTACAGTTTTTTTTTTGTTTGTTTAATTTATATCAAAACATTTTGGTGCCATCTTTAAGTAGATACTGAACATTCCACGAGTGTGTTGAAGGGAAAATGTGAAATAGTAAATTTTTTTTTAACTTTTATTCGTATTTAAAATGAGTTCCTGTAGTCACCAACCGATAAATATCACTCATAATTCGAATAAAATGACGTATTTTATACGAAACAACTCATCCATTCAAATTGGCCCGATAAACTTCAGTTTATGAAGTGTAGGTGAATCGAACAATTAAAATCCCTACTGATTAATTTGTTATGATTCGCCTCTCCCAAATTTCCTCGTATTTGTGCCTATAAAACCTTATCATTCTTAACGTCAATCTGTGAATTCGATGTGAATAAAACCGATTTCTTAACAGTATGTATGCGTTTTCTTTCATAAAACAAAAGAACAAAAGTATGAGATAAGCCTCTTTTTTTTTTCTTATCAAGAAACTTATTCATACCAACCATTACCAGTTCTAAAAAGTTTCTAAAAATCTGTATTTGTTAAGTGAGTTCACTTCTAATCGTAAATTCTAACATATATCTAGATCGATATCAATCTCATTGAACATTGGAAATATTATAGCTAAGGGTGAACGACTTCTACTTGGTGAAAATTACGTTTCTCAATAGCCAAAACAATAGAATTTCTCCCTTTTATCTTCTGAACCCTTTCATGGGCCTAAATATTAAAAAAAAAACAACAACAATTGCTCGTTATTTAGATATATAAAACGGAAAAAATGGGTGTTTTTCGAGATAACAATTAATCATTTCCGCATTATTAATGATTAACAATTATCTCAACAGAGTGATAGCCCACAGAATGGTCACTATCAATATTTTTTTTGTCAGTGAAGCTTTATCTACAGACATTTAACAAATGTACAGAGTTTTAAAGAGGAATTTGATTAATGGTTAGCTAAACGATAAAGTTTAAAAAATTTACGTAAAATATATCTTACTTTTTACAGTATACAACAATCATTAAATATATAATAGCTTAGTAAATCTTTTTATAACATTTAAGAAGTTTCAAAGGCAAGATATTATGGACTCTTCCTGTATTTTTAACACATTAAAATGAAGTAAATTCATGTTATACCAGTTACGAGGATCTTATAAACTGGTTTAATGATAAGAATCACTTAAGACATTAAAAATCTTGTCGTAAAATAAATTACATACCTAAATTTACGTTATTAAACTCAATATTGTTCGGATGTATAATTACTTATATATATTTTTTTACTGCGATATTTACGTTATGTGGCATTCTTAAGAGCTTAGTAGCGGTACTTCTCTATTATTTTTAACTCCTCCATTATAAAACATGGGAGGAAAGGAAGAGGATAAAAAAAAATGGTTGTAAAGTTTCCAAAATAAGAAAAATCTACTTTAAAGCCGAATTTTTAAAAAAATGTCTTCTTCAATAATCCAAGCTTGCTTAATGGAAATTTTCTGTTTTCTGTTTATTATAGACTTACATTTCAATAGAGTTTATTCTTACTCAAAATTCCTAGAAACGATAAAGAGTAGAGAGAGGGAGGAAGAAGAAGAAGAAGAAGA
>NW_019386838.1:21756-33402 GCF_000671375.1 Centruroides sculpturatus | reverse complement strand
CATCGTGTTTATCTCGAATGGGGTCAGACTTAAATGAAGATTTTACTCGTTTTTAGCATTTACAATTTCTTTTATTTATATAAAACTCATCTCTATCCTAATCTTATATAAAACTCTATCTAAAAATTAAGCTTTTTGCCATTTTATATTAACATAAAAAGATTTTAAAATAAAATCTCATAACCGATGGTGCCACACAATTCTTAATTCTTGCCGGGAAAGTTACGCAACTCATTGCTTGAGTTTTTAAAGTCAAAACGAAAATAATATGTCCTCCAAAATGACAACTTAGTTCGTGGACGAAATTACAGAAAAGGAAAATTATCGAATTTTGAACCAAAATGCATCCATTATTTAGAAATCCGTGGATAATAAATAATTATTTGTAATTGCCCATAGTTTCATGATGTGGCGTTTATCGTAAAGCTTCTGGTATCAGTTATCACAATCCTCGTCGCCGAACTTTCTGGCATACTCATAACTGATGTACAAATGTAAAGATTGAAAATTTTTTTTTCACCTTGTACAGTACTTATCCCCTTCTCAATATTTCTTTTCAGATTGACAATTCAAGGCAAAATCCTTTGTAATCCAGCAGTCATTTAAAACAAATGAATATTTTTATCAATTTTGTAGTAAGTAGCCATTTTAATTTCTTCTGGAACCTGAAAAGGGATTCTACTCCATCCATTCACGTATAATTCGTCCGTCACGTGCACAAATATTTTTGAAATTAGTTCGTTAATATATTTTTAATTAGAATCGCGGCATATTATATTGTGTTTTTTATTAAATATTCTTTAAAAAAATTTATAATAAAAATTAATTAACGTAAGATAAATGTAGATAAGTCATTTTTCTGTAAAATATTTTAAAAATTTCTAGAAAAATGCATAGTTCTAATTCCATCCGCCAGAGGTCTTGTCAATTCGTCTGCAAACAGAGAAACAAACGAAAGATGGTGATGTTGGTGTTGTTTATGTTCGTCGCACTTCTCGTCGTTTTATTTTTTATAAGCAGTACAGCGAAATTTTATTTAAAAGTCATAGGATTCTACATGTCTTTATTTTTTCTTTCTATTCTTTTAATACCTTTATGCGCCATAACACCGAAGAAACCTGGCAATTTGTTGTAAGTACCTTTCCAATTCTTTCTAATTGAATTATTCCCTTATAAATCATCAGATAATTATAATCCCAGCTTAAATTGTACCAAACAGTTATCAGTTTCATTCATTTTATGTTTGCTTCTTGTTTAAAAGTTGGTTAAAATATGTATTAAAAGACACTGCAAGTCTGGATGAGAACACATTAAAAAAACAAACTAACACCTGTAATCCAGTCAAAATAAATCAATTTATTATAAGATTAAAACGTCTACAGGTCCATCGGAATGTTACATGGAACAAAATTTAAGTAAAATGGAATTGAAGTTGCTACTTTTGAAAATACACTGCCAACCAAGCAAAATGAGATGCCATGAAGAAAGTTTCAGTCTCTATAGTCCGTCGAGGTGTTGCATTTTACTTGGCCTACAGTGCACATACTTATGTTTTAGTAAGAACAAAAATTGTTTGGTTGTTTGATTAATTTCGACTGTTTCTGTGATTTATCAAGATAATTACATGAAGGTTACGAGCTTGAAAAATGTAACAAAGATGCTGAACTATGAGAAAAATATATTTTTTTCTAATTCTGTGTCAAAGAATTCATACGAAGTCTACATGTAAGCTAGTTACAAGCTACCTGTATTCCTGGCTTCATTCTCTGTACAAATTTTGATTTTTCTTTGGATCTTAATTTCTTTTGTATCGACAGTCGGAAGTCGACTTGCTAGTAGTCAAGTGCATGAAACTACCAAATATTGGTGGTCTGTTGTGGGTTTGTGCTCACCAATGGTCTGGCCACGTGAAGTTTTCTGGGTTTTTGTGTGCCTGACAGCTAAATCGAGATGAGTTTCCTATAGAGAGGCATCCGCCTTGGCAGATTTCTCATATTTTGCATTGTCTTATCTCATTAATCAGTCCATTAAGTATTCCCTAATAACCATTTTTAAATTTTCAACTGTTGTAGAGTTGAGAGATTTTCTTACACAATAATTTACTTTGAATCATTGTTAATCAGTATGTCTGTTTCAAGGCTGCTAGGACATATTGGATCTGCAGCAGCTTTATCATTTATCAGATTTGTTACTGAGATTCAACTGGGGCTAAGACAGTTTGTCAGGGATTTGTAGCTACTTTGTACTCTACCTAGGCCAGTTCTCAAATTTTTTTCTACAGCAGCAATCAGGTAATTGATTTGCAAATGTAGAGATTGAAAAATTTTCCTGTTTTCATCTTGTACAGTTGTCCCTTGATAATCCGACAGGTATGGGACCAAAGGTGTGTCAGATTACCAAGTGTCCGGATTACCGAAAATAATTACATATTTCGCATTGTTTTGCTAGCAGTAACTTACAATATTCTCTACTCCAACTGTTCGAACAGAACTGCTCACATAAAACACACGAAATGTGTGTCATCGAGTAAGAATTGGATGGGGAGATTCACATCGCAACATGCTTCTGTGCAAGCAGACACGTAATGGGGACGTCGGACTACTGAGCATGTCGGATTAAAAAATGTCGGACTATAGAGAGACAACTGTACTTCTTTCCTTCTGAATACTTCCTTCCATATTGACAATTCAAAGCAAGAACCTTTGCAATTCAGCAATAATTTATAATAAATGAATATTTTTAGCTAGCTTAAGTAGCCATTTGAGTTCTTCAGAATCTTCAAATGGCAATTTAAGCTGGCTGAAAATATTCATTTGCTATAAATTATTGCCAGATTACAAAGATTCCTGTTTTGAATTGTGTATTTCTTCAGTTTTATTCATTTCTTGCTTCTCTGTTGACAGTTTGAAATCATTAAGCAGTCCTTTGCTAGCCAGTTGTAGGTCTTCAACTGTTGTAAAGGCAAATTGAGAAATTTTCTGTTTTACGATTCAAAGCAAATTACATATTTGTAAATTTTGGGTTTTGAGAAGACCATACCATAGCTAGCTTTAAACTGTCATCAACCAAATTTATCTTCATAGTTTTCTCTAATTGAGAGACTTGGAACATAATTTCATTCATTGCAAAGTTCTGGCTACTTTTTATACTACCAATGTTGATTTATGAAGATGATAATTTGAGAAAATGTTTTCTTGTTAATTTGGATTGTATTCCACTGTGGTTGATTATTTAAACAAATTTTAGACTAATTTCACAGTAACTGTTCAAATTGTGATTTAATTCATTTTTAAATCAAAGTTGAGTGCATAAATTATAATGAATAGCTTTATAATGCACAAAACTTGGCATTATATCTTTTAGATCAGTGGTTCTCAACCCATATTCTGCAGAATGCAGGTGTTCTACAAACTTGCTCCCAGTGTTCCACCAAAAAAAATTTTTTTTTTTAGTTTCTAGGGCAAATTTATTCTAATGTACTACAACATATTACTTTATTCATAGGCAATTCCACATTCACTATTTAATTCAATACAATAAAGTTTATTGCCATATTGTTTGCAAGAATGATAAATGTGGAATTCCTTATCGATTTTTCAATGTATTGATGCTAATGCTCTGCATAATAAAAAGTATACTAATGATGTTCCACAGCCTCAGAAAGATTGAGAACCATACATTTATTTTACCAAAAAATATGATAGAAACTGAAAACAAAATAGAGACTATTATACAAACTTCTTTATGTTCTAACAAAAATTTTGTATTAAATTCATTATATAATGTTTGTTTTAAATCCTAGATTTAAAACAATAATTCTATAAAAAATAATAATAAGATTGTTTGAAAGATTGTAATAGAAACAAGATAGCCCGATTAGGGTTGTTTTTTTTTCCATTAAAATAAATATTTTGGTTTCTGCATAAGCAGTTATTTTACAGTCTAAAAGCTAATGAATAGTAATATGTGATGCTTGATTTTATTATCAAGCATCAGTTATTACTATTTTATTATTCTGAAAAGTTGTGAAATGCCAATCAATAATTTTGATCACATTTATGTTTCAAACAATAAAAATAGATGTAATTTAGCACAATTACACTTGTATATATCAACCTTTAGACCAAAAAAAAAAAAAACTAATGGAAAAAGCCTTTCAAACCAGTAGATTTATTTAAAAAACAAATTTTTTGATTGCCTTAATCAGTTATCTTCAGGTATAGAATTTTAAAACTATTTCTGTAATTAAAGATGACTGATTAAGGCCTTTGAACCCATCAGTTTTTAAATAACTACTACTTAAGATTTTTTAATGTTTA
This sequence comes from Centruroides sculpturatus, assembly GCF_000671375.1. Taxonomy (NCBI): domain Eukaryota; kingdom Metazoa; phylum Arthropoda; class Arachnida; order Scorpiones; family Buthidae; genus Centruroides; species Centruroides sculpturatus. The sequence goes on along the minus strand of NW_019386838.1, from coordinate 29,083 downwards.
ATCTTTAAAATATACTTTTTGTTTCTGTTGCTTATATGAAATATAAATGATTTTAACACAAAAATGAAGATTATGTAGCTTTTCTCAAACAGTTCCAAGCAAAAATAAATGTTCAAGAGAGTGAAAACTAAACACACAAACATTTTATAATTGTTGAGTTATATAATAAGTTTGTTCAATGTAGTAAAAACAATGCTTGTTTCCTGATTAAGAACTGCATAAAATTGTATACAAATAACATTTCTACCAACTACAATTTGACCTTTGTATTATAAACATATTTATCAGATAATACTCATAATAAACTATGTCAAAATATGAATGAATTTATTTTGCAACTCTGTTATCAAATATATTGAATAATGTTAAATCATATCACATAAATATATGATAACCTCCTAAATTTTTCAGTGTTTACCTTCAGTTAGGGCTATTGTAACTTACTAAACAATTGAGGCAATGTCAGGGAGTGGTAGGATTTTTGTACACTGGTCTTTTTTCTATATTTTACATATTTTCATGAATTTAGGGGAAGTAATTGTTGTCTAGGAATAACATAAGGATTAGATATTGAAATTATTCTTTACTTAATAAATAAAGGAAGATATATTTATAAATTGAGTATACAAAATATTATGAAGCAGAGTTAAATGGTTTTAAGATAGTCGCCACTGGATATCTGACGTATTTAAAGTAGGATTATCAAAATAGTTTGAATTTTTTTTTTTTTTCTTAACATAAGAAATGATTTTAATAAATTTATTTTTATAAGAACATTAAGTTTGATCCTTTGTTCAATTGATAAATGGCCGCATTTAAATAGATTACATTCTTTGAGTAACGATGTATCCATCAATTGATTGAATTTGATTGATAAAATTACTTTTTGGATAAGATCTATTGATTGATATTTTTAAAAGAAAGAAAGATTGTTTAAAAAGAATTTTTTTTTATAAGAGAATTAATGGTATTTTAGTTAAGATGTTAATACTTTATTTTTTATGATAAATTATTTTACACCAGTGATTTAATATATTTATCTGTATTTATCATTTCTCTTTGTCAGTAATTGTAAAAGAATTAATGTGTTTATGAGGAAGAGAGGATACTTAATTTCCATTGCTCGTGTTTTGTTTCTATTGATTATTTTATGGAAATTGTGCTGAATATCGATTAAATGAATTTACTACAAACATGTTAAATTTACTAATCTGAAGTTAAATAATTATCAAAAATTCACAATTTTTTATTAACTCAATTAAAACTGGCAAATTTTGTCAATTTACTTCATTATTTTATCTCATTTATTGTATATTTAGTTATGGTATATAATTTGATTTTGTATATGTTCAGGAGCAAAATTATGCAAAAATGTTGTAGAATTTTTTAAACATTTAATTATTGCTGTTTGATATGAAATTTTAAATGCGGTACTTACATTTGCAGTTATAATATGGAAATAATTAAGTTTTTCTTTGCATCAAATTGAATTTATGCAAAATTATCAATGCAGACATTAGGAAAATTATATAGCTAGAATAATAATTATTTTTATTATTTCAAATGATTGTGCATATCTTCTTGAATGCATGCTTACCTAGGTTAACAAATATAATTTTTTGATAGATTCTTATAGATTTTCAGAAAATTCAGTGAAAACTACAAATTTAAAAATCACAAGAAAAAATTGCTTTAATGGAGTTTTAAAAACAAAAGTTTGTGTTTTCAAGTATTTTAAAATTATTTTTATTCAAATAACTGTAGATTATCTATGTTTTAAATAAAATTTGAAAGGGAGTGCAGGTTAAGCAATGCAAATGTGCTGATTTTAAATTACAGTTAGGATGCTTATGGAGCAGTAGCTGCTCCTGTATGCATGGAAGTATGGTATTGCATGCTATGTGAAAGTTTTGTTTTTTGTTCTAGCAATTTTCTGCAGATTTTGTGATGGAGTGGCCAAATCTTGTCACAATGGAAGCCGTGTATTCCCTATCTTCTGATAGGAAAATTATTAAAATGGCTTTTTATATTACATACAGTTAAAATACTATAATTATCATGGTTATGCAATATTAGAAGTTGCAGTAATGGTCTGGGAAAGCTACAGTCTAGCTACCATGGATATATGCATGAATGTTTCATAATTATTGCCATTTACTATAAACTCAAGTATACTATTTGAGTTTTGGGATAGCCAAAACAACTGCAACTAACCCTGCTATATATTATTGTGGTTTTACACATTAGTTTTGTACAGTATAGAAAGAGTGTTTATAATAGTAGTTCTTAACTTTTTTATTCAAATTAGCAAACTTTATTTAATTTAATCTCTCATAATCTCTCTCTGAATAGCTATGTTTTATTAGGAATAAAAGTGATACAAAAAGAAATTCTTAGAAATAAAGTTTATTACTTGAACAATATTTTTCTGTACTATACAAGAATAAAGATATATAAAACAATATAACAAAACAATGTACAATGTCAGTTAGTTTAGAATAATTTGTTTGGTAGAAAATCCATAAAGTGTATGTTGTGTCAAATTGTACTACAGGTATTCCTTGATTAACACGATTAATTAATCATTCAATGATACAGTGTATATCAAAATCATGGTAATCAAATACAGTGGTATCTTGGTACTCAACCAAACAATCATAACCCTCTAGAACAAATTTTCGGTTAATAACAAAAAATTTTATTTTAATAAAGAAAAATAGCAAATTTGCTAACACCTTATTTGCTGAGAAAAACATGTCTATGTTAAGTAAAGACAGCTGTTAAAGCCATGTTAATTAAAACTTTTGCTGCATATAAAAAGGAATTGTCACAATTAATTTTGCACATTAATCAAATCCCATGTTAAGCAAAATCACATTAAGCAAGGGATACCTTTATATTGAAGCTTGACGAATTTTAATTTTGCATTCATTTCATTTGAAAGTTACTTATTGTATAATTAGATATTTATGCATGAATTTACAACAAAAATTTTATTTTCAGGTGGATGTAATAAATGCAAAAAATTCTAACATTTGAATCCAAAGTTTGTTTGCTTTCAGTAATATTTTTCATTGCTTCTTTAGTATTTTATGGAATCACATCTGGATCGTAACTTAATAACCTACATGAGATCCCAGAGAATTGTGTTATGAGTAATAACACAACTCTGTGCCTTCTGAATAGCTGTGTAGTAAGGAATATACCATTAAAAAATTTTGTGTAAATGTAATATCTTGCTAAATGACCAATTTTCAGTCCAGAATTGTCATAATTTTCAATGAAAAACTAATTTTTGGCACATTCCTCACATTATAATAATTTGAGAGATTTTTATTTATTCATTAACAACTCATTAATGTAATTTTAATACTGCTACTGTTTGTATAACCAAATCACCATCATAGATATTTTTATCACGAAAACGTTTTTTTGATAACTAATCTCTGTGGGAAAAAAAGTCTCTTTCCATATTGCCATATTGATTTTGCATATAAATGTAAGAGCCCTTCAATTGAAAAAAAATGCATAGAAAGAGACACTCATAATAAAGTAATCTATAGGAGTGCCAATAAAACAAATTTTTATTGCCAGAAGTAGCTGTAGTTTTGATGAATATTTCATTTTAAATTCATTAATTCTAAGGCAGACATAAAATGCTGCATTCTAAAACTTATTTTCCATTCATTACTAAAAACAAAATATTGTAGAATTTAATTTTTCAAGGAAAATTAAATGTCTTTAAAATAAGAAAATTGCTAAGATATTTTGCTATTGGATAAATTGCTTAGGAATTATTTAAATCTGATTTTGAATGCATGTATTTGTTAAATGACATCCAATCTCTTGTTCCAGTTGTAATCCAAATGAGATCAACAGTTGGCTTAAACTATGGATATAATTGTTTTGCTCCATACTTCCAGACTTAAAACTAATATATATATTAATATTAAATATAAGATTAGAATAAATTTATAAAGCAATTATTTGGGCAATTAATTTATTCTTATATAACCATGGTGGCTAAACTGTGGCTTGTGAACTGCATTTGGCTCTTCTAAACCCTTACTGTGGTTTCCTTATATCTCAGATGTTTTTGTTTGGATATCAATTGTTTTTGGTTAATGATTGTGTTATTACATCAAGACCTAAGACAACGATGTTACTGTACAGTTTGGTCAACACTCAGTGACCTGACTGCTGCCAACTGAACGCTTTCAATACATCATTAGTAAAATTGTTATAAAAGTTTTAATTCTCATAAATGTGAGCTTTTATTATTCTGGGAAACATTTTGAATAAAAATCATTTATTTCCATGCAATTTTATCCTTATATAAAATTAAGTGATAAAAGTAAAATAGCTCTACGGAAACCCCTGTTAACTTTGACTAATTGACCTTAAGTTTTGCTAGCACTTCACTGATAATGAGGAAGGCTTAGGTTTAAAATTTGAGCTTTCTAGAACAAGTAGTTTTCTTCTGTGGAGCATCTGCAGTTGCTGGATGAAGAAAAGAAACTACAGTTCGTTTGGCAATTTTTGCACTTTTTAATTGCCTATATTTTGGCAACCTCTATATATAAGAAAACATGAAATTTTGCACACTATCTAAGAAAACAAATATCTTTCTAATGCAATATTCAAACTTACTGTAAGCATTTGCAGAGGCAGAGAAATTGACCCCCAAAAATGGGCAATCTGATTCCTATATATATACAGGGTGATTCAGCTAAGCATTACAAACTTCTGGGAGGAATAGGTTGCACAAAAACAAATTGGAATCATATAGCAATTCTAGGTTGGAAATGCCTTCTTTGTGTGAGATAGATGGCATTATTCGGCTACGAGATTGCTCATACATTCTTTCAGAATACTGTCCCGTTCATTGGCCTGCAATATTGCCTGACTTAACATGTCTTGGTTATTTCTTCTGAGATTACATCTAATGATTGGTTACACTTCTATTGAAAGTGATGAGGACCTTGTAGCACAAATCTCTGTAGCTGCTTCAGAAGTCTAAGACACACGAGGAATTTTCCAAGATGTATATGATACCATGCACCAACAATGTCAAGAATGTGTTAAGAGTTCACAGTTGCAACTTTGAACACCCTCTGTAACCTCAATGCAGTTTGCAAATGTCTTGTGAGTAATAAAATTGCATTTCATTCTCTTACATGCTGCTCTTTCATTTCTCATCCTTTCTGTACACTAGTATGTGAAGATGGGATTTCTGACCCAATAGTACTATTTGATTCTGATTTGTTTTTGTGTAACCTTCCCAGAAGTTTATACACACTTAGCTTAATCATCCTGTATAGTCAATGACTTTCTCACTTGGTGCAGAGTCACTCCCATGACTCTCAACCAATTATGTAAAATATAGCTTTGATAGAGGATGTGGCTCTCATATTTCTGATAGACAATATCTGACTCATGTCTTAAGGTTTGGCAAGTCCTGTTATATAAGGATGAAATAGCCACTGTGATTACTCAATTGAACTAATCAATGCATCTTTAAAACAGTAGATGAAGTTTAAGTAATGCTAATGTTTTCAACCCTGTTAATGAGCCATCTTTATGTATGGACGGTCAAAACTGGATTGCCAGTTTTGGAAGGAAGACAGAATAGATCCCAATAGAGTAAACAATCAGAAAGGTGGGTGTGACTGTTATGGAGGGTGTCATTGTCCATCCCATCTTCCTTCCTTCTGACACCAGCATTTCACATTCAACTGTCCAGGCTAAAGATGGCTTATTAATCAGATCAAAAAGATTAATGTTGTTTAAACCTCTCCCACTGTTAAAGGTCCCTTGATTAATTCATTTGTATATTGATAGAAATTTGAGTTACAGATTTAAATTTATACATGTATAAATTTTCTATCCAAATAATGATAAATTTAAATTAAATTTTATCATTACATTAATTTATTTTACTTGACATACAGAGTCTGGAAGTGAAAGCTGAATCCTGAAGTTTATCATCAAAATTTAATATTATAGTCTGTCGAGAGAGTAATGTTTCTAATATAATATTATGAGTTAATTTGATTGAAACTGCTTTTCCTCCTAGTAAATTTCTAATTTCAACTCTAAGAAAAGCATTTTGAGCTGAATATTTTTGAGGAGCTTACTTAATTTGTTTGCATATATGAGGTCAAATAATTGACAAGTACTAAGTTAAACTCCATACCAAATGTTGCAATAAGAACAGATAAAGTAATCACATTATCAGAAGACATTAAAATCCTTTAAATGACACAAGTACTTTCAATCATACAAAATTGTCATCATTAGGCTAACAAACATCTGGAAATTGGAACAAAATTCATCTATGTGCAATATAAAATTTTTAACATTTAAACATTTTCATAGAATTAAAAGCACATGACTGCAAGAAAAGGAACAAAATTGAAACGGAACTGGCAAAATATTTTTAATTGCATGAGCCCATGGTACATGATCATGTGGGTCAGCTACAGTCACATGGATTTCTGTCTGAGAAGCTTAAAAGTGAGATCAACAAGCTAGGAAGCTCAAGTGTGAGTGTATTCCAGAGGCACAAGATGGAAATGACGACAAGAGATTCCCAAATAAATATACAGTCGACCCCCCCATAACGCGGTAGATACATTCCGCTTTATAAGAATTTCGCGTTGTAGGAATCATCAAATACATGAGCCAATCGCAGCCCGGTACGTGTGCAGTTTACGGACTACGTCTATTTGAAAGGTTTCTTCCATAAAATTAATCGATTCTAGACTAATTTGACTCAACATTTCCAAAACATTGTAAATTTTCGTCCGATTGAGATAATTATGATTATTTCTTTTGAAGACAAAATCCTTTCCAAAAAATATAGTTACCACCATTTGTTAACTTTGTGTTCCAGACATTACACTTTTGGCGACTGACCTTTCTTTTTAGACTACTGGCCGCCAAACAGTCCTTTAAAAAAACACAAAAATATCCAATTAAAAATATAAACATTTTTAAAAACAGGAACTGGTGATCAGAGCCGTAACTAGGCAGGTGCAACAGGTGCATTCGCACAGGGCCCACTTGGAAGGGGGGCCCAAACTGCTGTTCACAAGAAATTATAGTTTTAAATCTTAAATTTTTCCTCCTTTTTATTGGCGATTACATTTTGCCTTATTTAGACCCTAGATGTCTGCTCACCAGTGTTCCCAACCGTGGCGACTTTTAGAGGGACGTAGTGAGATAGCGGAGACCGCAGACAAATCAGCCAAAAGTAGCGACTTTTGAAATTTTGTTTATTTATTTTTTGAGAAATTTAAATTTATGTTTATAGTTTTCAAATTTA
>NW_019386838.1:14804-18386 GCF_000671375.1 Centruroides sculpturatus | reverse complement strand
TCCGTAATTTTCTAAAATCGCATAAAACCAAAACAACGAGTTAAAATTAACTTAAAACCGCATAAAAAAGTTTGCAGAAATTAAAAGAAATAGGCTGCTTAATAAATTACTTCGAATGTCTGAAAGAAATTCATATAAAAGCTTAAAATAAACTTGTATTCAAACTTCATTCAGTTTATTTTATTGAAAAGTAATACAAGGGAAATCCCCGAATTGCAAAAGTTCACTCTAAAAACAAATCACTGACATCTGGATGTGAAAAGTTAATTAAAACCCTTTAGTTTTTCGCCCGAGTTAACTCGGGCAGGTTACATAGCGTTACATAAAACACAGTCCTTAAGGCCATTTTTGAATTTTTTTTTTTGAATTTTTGGAATGTTTTTTAAGTCTCCAAATTTTTTAAAAATATTTAAAAATATACGGCCAGCTAGTGTTCACCCTACTTTAAACCCTTGTCCTCTCGCAACGTCTATGAGAATGCCCCGGGAAATCCAACTCCAGCTATGTTCAAGGTCATCCAGATGTGTAAACCAGGACTCATTGGTGTTAAATTTCACAGAAGGGCGAGACAAAGGAAGTTAAACTTTGAAGCTTTTTCTTCAAAATTAACGCATTTCTTTCGTTTTTTTCAGTTTTAAGTATTTTTTATGTTTAATTACATTTATATCACAAATTGCTAGGAGCTAAAGCGATTAAGGTAGATCTAGCTGTCCTTTACATCCGTAAATGTTATATGTCAGTGGAACAAATGGAGTGAGCTTTGAGCGTTCCACGATTTTTGGAGACTGTCTATACGCGGGCTTCCTAAACAAGCCTAAATGTATGTTTGTCCAAGAAATTTTTTGGATGAAATACAAACCGCACAACTTCAAAATCGCATAAAAATAATCCGCATAAAAAGAGACCTTACAGTACTATGATTAGTATAATGCTTGAGGGTGTTGGTTTAAGCCCACAAAGCGTTAAACTTGGATTCTAAGACTTTTTTGGCCAGTTCTGTGGATCATCTATATTTTGCAATATCCTCTTGGTGCTCTGCTAAGTAACTCACTAGCATTCTGGCAGTGGTGCCGCTGTACCATGCATTTTCTCCCGTTGGGGATGATAGCAGAACAGCACAAACCCCATATTTTTCAAGAAGGATGAACTTGTTCCTATCATTATAGATAAGTTTCTGTGGGTAGCCTCGGAGGTAGGACGAAGTCGTACCTCCGAGTTTTTTTGATCGGCAACAGTTTGGTGAAAACTGTCCACTAGTCAGTGGATGGCTTGTCTGTTTTCCTATCCCGGAAAGTCTGGATTCTTTTGTCAGGTCGAGTGGAGGAGGTGAGAGGGGTCGTCGGTAAGACATTGGCAATATTCAAGTAAAAGACACCATTTGACAACAAAACAAGAATTTATTGGACAAAACTTACATAATCTAGATACATTGAAATTATCTCGAGTTACATGCGGAAGTGGAGGGAAGCGCGTGGAGAGAGAGTTTACAATCTTTGCTGTCAAACCTCTAGGATTTGAGTACTGATGTATGTGACGGAGTCGGACGTCTTTTTCTTTAGACGGCGATTAAGGACGACGGTAGGCGATGCTGGCTTACTCTCATGTATGGAGGTGACGTACCCGAACGCTGACGGAGATGTCGGACCCCTCTTCTGTCGTCACCCCTCTTTTATATCGCAAGTCACGTTATCGGTGTTCGCCAATCGCCGATTTTTTTGATAAGTTCCCCATGATTCATTTTCGTATTCCTGAGAGATAGGAAACGGCTCCGGGGAAAGGTAATGGGAACATCCTCCTTTGAAAAATTTTGGAAAAGGGAAAAATGGAGCGTTTCTTTGTTTAAATAAATGTTCTGAAATTCTAAATTTTTTGTTTAATTTTATTTTATTTAGTCCGACCCTCCCACCTCTGTAAAATGTGATGTGGGGATATTTTTAATTGTATGAACTGAACCCATGGTACATGGGTTCAGTTTATACAATTAAAAATATTTTACCAGTTCTGTTGCAAGAAAAGGAAGTCGCTCAAATTGTGGTTTTGTTCCTTTTGTACTTGTGAGCCTCAAATTCCATTACTCTACGTAAAAGGCTTCTGTTCCAATTTCCAGATGTTTGTTAGCCTAATAATGACAATTTCGTATGGTTGAAAATTATTTTTATATTCTTTAAACAGATTATTTGTTCATAATCTTCTGCAAAATGTTTTTTTAGTTTAATAATGCTGCAAGCCATGTACCTCGTGTCTAGCGATTCCTTCCGTTATGTTATTTAAAAATATCTCTCTACATACAGTTCTTATAAGTGTATTAAGAGAAATAAATTAATATATTATAATGACTAAATTAGTGTAATTTTGAGACAAAAAAGTGAATCTCTCTCTGAAATATCTCACAAAATGAAATTTTTGTATTTGGTATTTTATTGTATATGATTTTCTTAAAGGAAACACAAATCTGGTTATTGAAATTCATCAAAATTAATATTGAAATGTTCAATAAAACTTAACATTTCTTAGTTTCTATCAATTCTTCAATTTTAATAGAACCAGATTAAAACCCGAACTTCATAAATATAACAATACTAACACAAATAAAAATTAAGTTTTTTATAATTGTTATGAAGTTGCATTTAAATTTAATTAAAGAATTAAACTTTGTTAATATTTATTACTATTTTTAGAGACTAATCTTTGATGATTACTCTACTTACCATAATTCCTTATACTTAAAGTGATAGTCTACATCATTAATATCTATGATTTAACTTGTTAGCAGCCTTCATATATCTTCATTAGATTACCATAGACAGTGACAAGACGATTTATAGGCTATTTGATGTTAAAATATAAATACAGTATATGCAATAATACTTTCAACTCTAATCATTATTAATTTGCTATTGATTTTTTTTCTATTTTTAAATGGATATTTTGTTGTATGTAGACTGTAAATTATCTAAAGGACAAATGTCAAAGTTATTTTTACATTTAATGGCTGTTTAATAATTCGTCTCGATACACTTAACCAGTCTTTGGATCTCGCCGTTTGTCACCCGCAGAATTTGAGGTGATGCAGAATTATTTAGAATGGATTGACTCTTGAAAGTTGGGAAGAAGGGGTAGCCACTTGTTAAATGCGGGTAGCATTTGCCTTGTGACTTAGCTTGAAACATTTATAATAATAACTTATTTTAACTATCAGTTATATAAATGATAATTTTCTTTATAAATATTAAAGTATATTAAAGAAAGATGAGTTTTCTACAAATGTATGTTATATACAGTATATGAAAAAATAGCTAAAGAAATCTTAGATTTATACTAAAATGCTACATGCTATACTACATTGATCTATAGCAGCGTTTCTCAACCTGGGGATCGCGGTGATATTAAAGGGGGGTCGCGAAACAATAATGAAATCATTTTATGAGAAAAAATCATTTATTATAAACTTATAAACATTTTACAGTAGAGCATCGATTATCCGACCCCCGATTAACCGTCACATCGGTTAACCGACCGTTCTAGTCGGCAAATTTCAAATGTCCGCTAGTGATGTGGCGCTACAATATTTGGCTATGTCTT
>NW_019386838.1:925-6047 GCF_000671375.1 Centruroides sculpturatus | reverse complement strand
TACTACAGATTTAATATAGAGATTGCATGCTTTTAACATAATTATTAACTAAATGTTATTAATTCTTCTCCCATTTTCGAAAATTCCAGAATTTATTCTAAATGTAATATCGCCGTCTTCCTCCGCGACCCTTTCACTTTTAAAAATCCGCATATAAAATAGTACGACATTTGATTGCTAATAACTCTGATTAACTCCTTTAGTGAATACTACAAATTTAATATAGAGTTTGTATACTTTTAACGTAACTATTAACTAAATTTTATTAAAATTTATTAGATGCCACTCCGACAGTTCCCTTGTTAGTCATGATTTATATAAAATGATTCCAATTTGACAGAAAAAATATAAAAGTATGTAATATAAATTAAATATTAATTAAATATAATTTTTAAGTGCTTAACAGATCCACAGCATAGTTAATAAATAATTAATATGTCTGTCTACAAAACTCTTGTTTTATTTATTTAGCATTGTTTCAAATTTTAAATATTTGTTTTGTGATAAAATTTGTGTAAAATATTTAATTTTTCTTTGAATTTGATTAGTTTTTGTTCTGAAATTAGCAAAAATATAAATAGTTTTATCACAAAACAGTTTTTAATGTTTTTGTAGATTGTGCACATAATATTTGAGATGACAGGAAATATATTAATTGAATCTAAATGATATATCAGTTGATACTATTTCTAAAAGTAGAAATTGATACTTTTAAAAAATTTTTAACAAATATTATAGATTTTGTAATGTTTTTGAATGTAGTTTTGTGTGTGTGTGTGTATATATATATATATATTTTTTTTTCTGATGATATCAATCAATAAAAATGCTGTTACAAATAATTACAATCTGTTCTGTGTAGTAAAATTTTTTTTTTTTGTTACTTTCCCAGTTATGTATAATAACACTGGAAAATATTGTAAGGTTTAAGGACTTCTGAACCCAAAAAACCCAAAAAAAGGGAGAAATTCCTGGGATTATGCTGGAATCTAATTCATTTAATATCTCAGGTTGGAGTAAACATTAACAAACGAAATTTGACACGGTAATTTATGTAAGGGGCATTGATGCTATTAAATTTTGGTGGTTGAGGGGATGGGGAGATGGAGGTAGATCATTTGTTATATTTGTTGAGAGGGGTCAGACTTAATAAAAATTTTACTCATTATTATTATAGCATTTTAATGCACAGTTATTAATATTTTTTGAGAAAAATATGGTTTATGAAATAAAAAAACTGAAAACAATTATATCTTAATATCTTAATCAAAATATCTTAGAATTTTTTTAATTTCTAAGATATTTTGTGGCAGATTTTTAATTTGAAATTGTTCAGCTAAAAAAAAGGTTGACCACTGATTTTTTTTTTTGTCATTCTTGGTTCCAAAACTTCACTGCATGTACAGTTTTGCAAAGATGAAGCAATGATTTTTTAGTTTGTTATTGTTATGACTGATAGGCCTTGCTATGAATACAGTGAGGGAGGATGCAGATTAGTGTGACATTTCAGCTAAATTAATTAGTGCTCCTTTAACAGTGGGTGAAGCTGAAAGAATCCTACATTTTCGACACAGTTACAGACCATTCCTAGGTATGGACATTCAAAAATGGAAGTGGAATGATTCCATTTTTCACTGCACCCACACCCAAGGAGGTTTGCTAACTATATCAAAAATGTTAGTGTTTTCTGTTAGTTTACCCATGTTAAATTCATTAGCATTAATGCATTAATTCAATAGAATTAACACAATGGCTAATTCATCATTGTTTACAGTTTACATCAAGCAAACTTGCATCTTTCTTAAAAATCATAGCTATTGGTTAAATAAAAAAAATGATACTGAAATAGAGGTAGAGGAGAAATAGAGAGGTGATCAATATATTGCAATGTAGACAACCCGAACGAATGTGTGCTACATCCAATGCCATCTGTAGCCATCTGTAGCCATTCAGTCTAGCAGTCACTGTGTCCTCTTGTGATTCTATTTGGATTAAAAGACATGCCAGAAAATCACTAGTGAGCCTGTTATAGACAGAATTTTTTTAAAAAAGCAGTCATAAAATTTGTAAGTCCAAGTTTGTATGAAAAGTAATGACCAACATCACATTATGAATAAATCATTGGCAACAAAAGAACATCCAATATGTGTCTTGTACCAACAACTTTTGCCATACTCTGCAATATGAAGCAATATCACTCGCATCAATTGTGACACAAGAAAATGACTGGCAACATCACATTACCTCAACTGCATTTGGCGTGCGAATTTTTCTTTGAGAAATATCCACAGTTGATATTAACTAAAGAATAAAACATGCATATAGAGAAGTTTGTATAATAGACATCATAGCTAGGTCTCATAGTTATTGTCTTGGATTGCCTCTAGTGAAATCAACAAAGATAGACTCAATGCTCTGGTAATAACCAGTCGTCATAGGACAACTAGAGAAATGACACCATAGTCAGTTTGAATCCCCAGATTCAATTCCTGTGCTGTGCAAAAGAATGCAAAAGATTCTTAACAAGTCTGTTGAGTTCAGTCAATTACTAACAGATGATCAAAACCTTGGACTCATCTCCCACAGAGTCCAGACTTGGCCCTTTATAGATTATTACTTGTCTGGTTTTGTAAAGAAGTATATGCGAAACAAGCATTACAAAAACTCGGAGACAGTCATTCAAGTTGTTTGTAAATGATCTAAATAGGTTTCTTAAGGACATTTTCAAACTTCCAAACTGGAAAATGTGTCAATCAAACTGGAGATTTTGAACAAAAGTAAATAGATCTACATCATTACAAAATTTGAATAATATCCGTTGCATTGTCTTCCGTAAATTAGCGGTTAAAAGATTTACAGCAAGTCGCGTAAACTTTGATGCATCATGTCTTGTGCCTTTGAAAACTTACAGTTAGTAAAAGGTGAGTAACAACTGTATTTCCTATTAGATGGGTCCTTAATGTATATATACATTACGAGCAATCGAATTTTCTACTTTGAAATTAGAAACTATGATCCGATCTGTTAAGGAAGTTCATTTGGGGCAAATTTTCACACATCGAACAGGGCAACTTGTCACTAAGACTGACTCCATCAGAAGAGAAAGAAAAGACCTGTTTGGTTTGTGGTGAGGGTTTGGTCTCACGAGCTATGTACCGTTGTAAATCCATATTATGTTTGTCACAACTGTGACTTTGAAGATAATATGTAAAGATTCGAGTTACTTGTCTTTCGCAGAATAAATAATAGTAAATTATTAATGTATTTTCTTTATAGAATTGGCACGAGTAAATGTCATATTACGCATAATTTAACATAACCAAAATAAACTCAGGAAATGTGAGAATTTAGACTATATATGCCCTGTGACAACGTACCCGTCTAGGGATATGTTGTCACAGGGCGCAGTTTTTAAAATAATTTTTAAATAAAAATTTTTAAAATAGTTTTAATTATTTTAAAAACACAGTTTTTAAAATAATTAATAACTATGACAAAAACTTATTTAATGTTTATATATTTATTATAAACCAAATCAAAAGATATGTAGGTGTATACATTTTTACTTAAAATTAAATAAATTGATATTATAGACACTAAAACTAGAAGTGACTAAATACTGTGACAACTAGCCTCGGTCTCCCCTACTCGTTTTCGCGTTTAAATTTTCGGCCTCAACCTCGCTATTGTGACGACGTAGATACGTTAAACAGCTATAGAAATTGGTATAGTCATTACTGAAGCTATTAGCCCGATACCAAATTAGTCAGAACAAATCTGTTGAAGACGAATATGACAACGCATTTGTCATCAATCTTGGTGCAAACGAGATCATAGATAAGCGTAGAAGACCATCTTGTTCTCCATGCAAATTAGTTGAATGTAAATAAACGAGTGTATAAATAATATAAATGAGAGCACCGGTCATTTCTAATACTTAATTTGAATTATTTGGATTAGTGCCAAATAATTAGAATCTCTCGAAATTTTTGCATTCCGTATTATGAGTTTCGTTTTCGCTGTCAACTAACGTTAATATAATTTTTCAATTGAAAGAAACACTAATGATGTGCATCCATTTTGACATTAGGCAGTGGTGGAGACATTTTATTTAAAAACTTTTCACAGAAACGATACCGATACTTGTATACTCGTATATCTATATATTAAATATTAGAATATAAATATACAATAGTTTTTTGTAATTTTGCCACAATTTTACTAACTTGTTCAGTTATTAAAATTTTTCGTTTAAGAAAATTATATTCGGTATATTAAACTAACGAAAATAATAACTCTGAAGTATTACGAAATATTCGACTACCAATGCCCGATTGGATAAAACTAGCAGTTAATTGTGGGTTCGCACCAGGCCAACTGGCTGTTCACGTGGCAGTGGCGTGCCGTCTTTGGAAGCGGCGCTTCCACCGCTTTCCTTGCATTTTCTAAAATATAAATACATATTGTGCGATTATTTTCATATTTGAACATACTTTGAATTGATTAAAACTTACATAATGCGGTTATGATAAAATATATCTTATTACAAATTTCTGTACTACACGTGAAAAAAACAATAAGATTGCTATTATATATTCGAACATCAATGACGAAATGGAAGCGCTGTATTGTCGAATACGGGACAGCTTCCACCGTTTCACGGCGAAAATATTTGAATGGTGTAAAGCAGCGCTGTCCAACTGGCGGCCCGCGGGCCGTATACGGCCCGCCAAATAATTTTTACGGCCCTCGAGTACATTTTACTATGAATAAATTTGTTACTAAATTATTATTATTAATATTAAAATTATTTTACTACCGTGTTTCCCCGAAAATAAGAGTGTCTTATATTAATTTTTGCTCTGAAAAATGCGCTAGGTCTTATTTTCAGGGAATGTCTTATTTTTTCCAGGAAGAAGAATTCACATTTATTATTGAACAAAAAAATTCCCAAGTCGAACTTAGACGAGAGTGACGTATATCCGGTGTGTCGAACTGTCGTCTTTTTATAGCGTCAACACCGGACTCGCTGACCAATTAGTGCTTACTGAACCGTAGCACTATGCAAATGTCATGTGGTTTATCAACCTTCTTGGCCCCCGAAATGTTTGGTGAAGAAAAT
>NW_019386838.1:0-652 GCF_000671375.1 Centruroides sculpturatus | reverse complement strand
ACAGAGAAGACAAGAATAATATATTTGTATCGGTCTTTGAGGCAGGGGCGGACTGGCCCTAAAATTTTTGTGTGGAAAATTTATTCCCAGCCCAGCCCACAAATAAAAAAAATGTATTTTTTCTATTTATATTTAAATATATTCAAAATACAACATTGACAAAAATTACAATAATCACAAGTCTCTATTCTACAATATTAATTTTTTATTTAGAAGTTTGCTTTGTTGAGCAATAATATTAATGACATCATCAGAATGTATTCCGTTTAAAAAAATCCTTCTCCACTGACATTAACTTGAAGGCTTCTAGATTTTCTTGCAAGATACTTATAAGTATCTTGCAAGATACTTATAAGTATCTTAGCCTGCTTTTAATTAATTTTAACATAGAAAAGCTTTGTTCACCGGACACTTGTGTTACGGTCATAGATAGCAGATATTTGTATGCTTGACCAAGTATAGAATAAGCGCCACTTAACATGTTATATCTGAATAATATATTAATCTATAACAACAATTAGAGCAATTTTTGCAAGCAATGCAGTAAGAGGATAAACTCGCATCTTTATTAGTTTCTACTTGATCATCAGTAGAATGTTCATTCTCGTTTAATTTTATAAAAGTTTCATTGACATTTTCCTTTAAAATATTC
>NW_019386837.1:13972-19640 GCF_000671375.1 Centruroides sculpturatus | reverse complement strand
AATACATAGACCTATATATTAACATATCAACAAAATACTTCTGTCGTAACAGGACACGTTTAAAATTCTTTACTTTCCTTCTACAAATCAAAGAAACAATAAATCTGTAAAGCTAATTTTTAGTACAGAATTTGTATCTTATTTTCTCTCTCCACATTTTCATAAAAATAATGCTTTTTTTAAAACTTAATAAATGATGTAGATATATTTGAACTCTCAATGGATCTAATTTGTGAATTCATTTATTATAATACAACTAATTTTCCACATTTTAGACTATAAAGGTGAATGCAAGATAATAACAACATGCTTGGCAATACATTTATATTTTAAATGTGGGTAGCAATACCACTTTTCTTAGATGGATTGATCTAGATATATCAGAAACTGTTGTTCATTGTCCAGCAATCTCCATTGTGGGACTGGCCAAATAAATATAATAGGCATGCAAAACAGGCTTTCTTACAGTCTATAGGGCAAGAAACTATTTTAATGAAAAACAAGCATAAATCTTTTATGAAACATTTCATCAGTAAGCACTAATTAGAACATTTATCATTTATAATGTATTGGTAACAGTACATCAAACATACTGTTTGATGTACATTCTCATGTATGTTTGATGTACTGTTACCAATACATTATAAACTTTGTACCTGGTACTTCATAATTTAATTTCTAAATAAATACAATCCATTAGTAATAAGAAACATGATAAAAAAAAAGCCTATTATTAACTATTTTATGATAAATACAATCATCTATCAATGATAACTATGCACGATCCCATGTCGCAAAAAGATTGGGATTCAAATAAACTGAATATGAAACAAACACAGAGTTGATTGCCACATAATCAAACTGGCTATCTGGCTATCAGCTCTGATCCAGATACATTGAATATTGTCCCCTCACTACATAGCAACTCCATTGCAGAATCTGTGGCAAGCATGAAAAACATTCTCTTAGTGGTTACAGAATGGGAAGAGTTATACAGGGTGTCACTTTGCAGTAAGTAATTTGTAATGTTAAAGTTATACTTATGTGCATACAAGACCTTAAGTTAGGAAGTAGATTTAAGAAAAGGTTCATCTACCACAAAGCAGAAATGTGGGACATACAACTTGCAAGCTTTGTATGCAATACCGTAAGTATAACTTAAACGTCATTATAAATTACTCATTGCAGAGTAACTTTTCAGACAACCTGTATATGACAAACCTGTAATAAAATGCACATCATTCACAATTTTTCAGCAAGTGGAGTTTGTGGAACAAACATTTTCAGTTTATTTTAAAACCAAGAAGCAGGTTTATAAATTAAAAACATTAAAAACTCACTAATAAATTTTACAAACAAAAATAGTATAGTAGAATCTGCTTATTGTAATCATGAGTATTTTCTCAATCTAACAACATCAGTATGTCCCAAAAAATGTAAATGAAATTACATTTGTAAAGCCTCACATATTGGAATGATAGAGTTTCAGATATAATTGTTATTAATTTCAAGTAATAGACTTTTTTCACCATCTTTTTACATTACCGGTCTCAACATAGGTTGATAATGCCGATCGCTATCCACCAGTGGTTTAAATGTTTATAGTTTGTCTTTATTTATTTATGGTATAGTAATTTAAATTGCTGTTATTTACTACTTCAATTATATATTAGAAAGGGTAGTGGCAGGAAAATTGCATTAATTACTATTATATTAATAAATCTTCAAGTTATATATTTGCTTGAATTGTTTTAATGTCTCTTTCTAATGTCAGAGTCAATAAAACAAGAACTTCCACTAATTGTAGTCTTATTTACTTATGCCCACTTAATGTTATCAGTTAATTATCAGCATCATCACCATCAATATGATTACAATAAGCAGATTCTACTGCAATAGTAATGTTCAAAACTTTATTAAAAGCTTTTCTTCTTCTCAATTCTTTCCATGACTCATTCAAGACTTACAAGCAATTTCATGTAAAAAAAAAATGATCATAAGTCTTATATGTTAAGATTCTGTAGCCTTTCAAAATTTTTCTAATGCAAATATCTCATCATTTTACACATATTCTGAAGTTGGAGCCTCCCTAAAAACACTAAATAAATTTAAGCCTGACTTATTTACTTAATCTTTGTTCATTTTCATCGTCAGATACATTTATATATGAATTACAACAAACAAAATCTAATATTAAACTTAAATTTATAAAGAAAAAGTTCATTCTAAAAGTGAAACTAATATTTCTTCCTATATATTGAACTTAATTTCAAAGAAAGAGCACATCTAACCAAATATGACTGAATTAAATTATCAATTCATGTTTCAAACAACCACATGAAAACATTTTGCTTTAAAATGAAGGCCCAAATGACACTTTGCTTCACTTCAGAAAATTCAATCATTAAAGAATTTGGAACAGATCTAATAATTCTAATCTTAATACAGTATAGATGCAGAGAAGCATCAAAATTAATGTGACACTGAATGTCAATGACTGGTCCCAAACAGGGGCAAGCTACCCTCATGCAAGATACAAAAGTAAATATTGCATATCAAACTCTTAATTATAAACAATATAAATAAGGGTGATTATAATATTTTGCACTTGGGTGGCCATCAACCCACAAATGGCCCCGATTCCCCCAATTGCTTCTTTTGATTATGATAATTAAAATAGGTGATTGGTTGGAACTTATTGTTGATGTTCAATGTCATCTTAATTTTGCCCCCAAAGTACAGTACAGTAGATTGACATTTATATGACAAGTAAACCAACATCAAATCTAAATGTAATTTTTTAAAATTTTCAACCACATGGAAAATAATCATCAATCTAATTATAGTTACAGATAAATCAAGCTCATCTTAGAAAGGAGATTAAATTTATAATTTACAATAGTTTTAAGGTTAATTTATATTCTAGGAACCAATTATAATTATAAAATTTATCTAACAAGAAAGCACAATATTTGTGTAAGAAGTAGGCAGTAATTGCACCTTCAGATGACACTAAGCAAAATATTTAATTTCAATATACCAAGTGATCACACAAAACTAGAACTTGCAAGTAACAGTATGAAGAGTTTGGTGATACTAAGAGTTATGAGGGCAATTTTTTTTCAACCCCCGATAGTCCATAAAAAAAACAAGTGAATTTATTACCAAAAGTTAGATACAAACCTGGTTACTTTTTGACATAATCACCGTGAAGATTGAGGTCATACCTGTGGATGAGCTTTTCCATCCCCTTCATAGAATGTTGCCACCAGTGAATAGAGATGGACTTAACGACATTGTTTTGAAGATCATCATTAGTCTCAAACTTCTGCCCTTCTTGCCATGTTTTCAGTTCAGAAAAGATGTGGAAATCTTCACATGTTAAAAAGTTCCAAGCTGGGTGGAAGTCTGAAAGATGGAAGTCTTCACCACTTTTAAACACCCAGCGTCTAGCACCCAATTTAGCACCGAGCGACTTCCATCTCTTTCCTGAACAGAAAAAGTGGCTAGGAGGGCAGAAGTTCGAGACTAATGACAATCTTCAAAACAACATTAGGGTCCATCTCAAGTCATTGGCAGCAACATTTTATGAAGAGGGGATGGAAAAGCTCGTCCACAGATATGACAAATACCTCAATCTTCACAGTGATTATGTCGAAAAGTAACAAGTTTTTTAGTTAACTTTTGGTAAAAAAATTCATTTTGTTATTTACACTTGTCTTTTTTTTTATCGACCATCGGAGGTTGGAAAAAAAAAACAGCCTACATACTTATTGGCACCATGAACTAATGAGCAACAAGTACAACCAGTTTCCAGTGTCACTAAATCTTAACTTGCAGCATCACTAAAGTCCTTCTGCTATTTCATGCAAGTTTATTTTTTGTTGATCACCCTGTACTTGGCACTATTATGCAATTATAAATATACACAGAGCTTAATTCAGTCAGTCAACTCAATTCGTAAAAAATGTTTTTTGGCTACACATAAGCAAAAACATTTCTTAATGAATAAACATTGAGTTGGTGGCTTTAATTAAGCAGTTTTTTTGTTTATAATAATAAGCAAAAAAAAATATTTGAGTTTTAAGAAGTCAGAAAATATTAACTCTCATGCAATCTTTTACAGCAGCAAAAAACTTTAATAACTAATGGTTTCAGTCATTTTTAAAGACCAACCTCAGGATACAAACTCTAAATTGAACTAGATGGAAAATCAATCTAGAAATGCAACGTAAATAATGTAGAACAGAAAACAAGTTGCATTTCTATATCATTCAAATTTAAAGTTTGTAATCTGAGGATTATAAAAATAACTAAAATTATTAGTTATTAAAGTTTTTGGCTGCTGTAAAAAGATGTGTGAATTGTGAGTGTTGATATCTAAGAAAGCAGTTACTTTTGGGGATGCCAGAAAATATTTTTTTAACTAAATAAATGATTAATGTTATTGGAATGTTCGTCATTCTAAAAACATTAATCATTCATTTAATAAAAGAGATATTGAATTAATTTACCAAGTAATTTTTCAGAATATGTATTAATATATAATTTATAATACTTAACAATTTCCCTAAACGTCACAACAAAGAGAAAAATCTGGCTTAAGTATAAGTCAGTCAAGACTTTAATGATTTAAATATATTGCTTCTAAAAGTTTTTATCTTTACAAGGTTATAGAATTTGCAAAGATGATGGCAACTGTAAACTGTTTTATATATATAAATTCTAAATTTTCAAGTTACTATAATAAAAATTTTATTGAATTTATCCATTATTCAATGTCTTCAAAACAAGTAAAACTCTCTTAAGTAAAGAAATCTTAATTTTATGCTACATAAACATTTTCAAAGCCTTAGTGTGTCATTTGACACTTTGATATCCTTAAAACAGAGAGGTTGTGGCCGACGTTTCAATGAGAAAACGTGTACGTCGGACGTTCATCACCGCCATCCTGTAAGCCTAGAAGTTTGACAATGGCATTTAGAACGTCAAGCATGATTCCACTGACGTTCCAAACGCCATTGTCAAACTTCTAGGCTTACAGGATGGGGGTGCTGAATGTCCGACGTATGCGTTTTTGCATTGAAAACGTTGGCCGCAACCTCTCTAATGTCATCAAGGATGAAACTTTGGGGTATATTTGAATAAAATTCCAAAAAAATTAGCTTAAAGGTTTTTTTGTCTTCAAGAGTTTTGTTAAAGCTTAATGGCTTTAAAAATATCCAAAAATGTTGAACTAAAGGCAGATGCACACAGATGGCAAAATTAAGGCAACATTGAACATCAGCAGCCACCAATTACCTCTTTAGATCTTGAAATGGAATGGTGGGTTTAAACTGGGATTCAATGCCATCCTAATTTTTCCACTCGTGTGTATCTGCCTTCTACAATAAATTAACAATGTTTTATTTGTTTTTTAAATGTTAAACAGTTGAAATATGTTGGCTTTCTTTCATCACTAATCATCATTCTTTAATTTTATAATGAAATAATTTTTCTTGAGAAATTCTCTTTTATTTCAATATTTTAAAAAACTCTGAAAAATATGATGAAAATTCTCCTAATAATCTTGTGACAATCTTAATTGAAAAATAAAAAAAGATAAGTTTTACTGTAATCATTTTTTATATATTTTAAACTTTTATATAAAATTTTTAATATAATTAAC